>NC_072420.2:18902686-19204460 GCF_028858775.2 Pan troglodytes
ACAGAAAGAATCTCAACCCATATGACATAATTGAATCCCTGTTCCGATGTTGGAATAATTTTCTTTTTAAATGAGATAATACGCTTCTACTTTATTTAACCCATTTGGGTCTACTGTACTGTCATTTGTTGATGTACCTGTAAACATCCTAACTGATAGAGCAGCAGTATCTTCAGTAGCTACTGAGACTAATTTGCTACCACACTGCAACTCATTCAACCATTTGTCCATTCATTCATTTATTGAGTAAATTTTCTATATACTAGGCTCTATGCAAAACCTAGAGGCAAAAAGATAAAGATGCAGTTTGTGCATGTCCTCATGGAACTGACAATAGTGGAACAATTACAAATTCAGTAAAAAAGTAGTAGTTGTACAGGAGTTCCACTAGTTCTACTGAATTTGAATGATGGTAAGCATTTGCTCTGTGATAAGTGTCCTAGACAGATAATTTGTCTTCTAGGCATATGAAGATGGATTTCACCTATCCATCCTTCACCATTTGAGGGAGGTTCTCTTCTGTTGCCACAGAAGAAGTGGCACCAATGTAGGCAATTGTGACCATATTATTTAGTTCCTATCTATTGAGACATAAATTCATAGGTGGAGAAGATTATATAGCGTTAAATGTGAGATAGCTTGCTAGTTTGCTTCTTTCTTCTCTATGCCCACTTATAGGTTTTTCTTAAATACTTAGAAAAGTAGAACTCTGACTGTGGTTAGAATGCATACATCGAATTGTAGCTGTTTAAATATGCTCCTATAGGCTCTTGGTCAATTTTGCATGTATGCCTGGAAAATAAATTAGAATTGCAGATCGTTAAATATTTTAGTTTTATCCTCTGGGAAACTACAGTTTTGTGTGTGTATGTCTTTTTTAAAAAAGAAAAAAACCTTACAGCTCTATCAATCTAAGCCAGCTATCTAGTCATTGATATATTGAACAATTTTATTTGCAAAGCTGTTCAATATCTGCAAATGGTGTTAGTGGCCAAATAAGTATATGGGCTTTATAACTCAAACTCAGTAAGAGATGTTGTGTATTCCCCACTCCTTTTTGATAATTTGAATTCAAATGACAAATACATGTATGCTTAGGATGAAAAAGTATGTCATAAAATGCTAGGTTCACTGGACTACTTTTCACATTAGGCTCATTGAAAGTTTATCTAGAGAAGTCTAGGCACAGTGGCTCACGCCTGTAATCCCAGCACTTTGGGAGGCTGAGGCAGGTAGATCATTTGGGGTCAGGAGTTTGAGACCAGCCTGGCCAACATGGTGAAACTCCATCTCTACTCAAAATACAAAAATTATCTGGGCATGGTAGCACACACCTGTAGTCCTAGCTACTTGGGAGGCTGAGGCAGGAGAATCCCTTGAACTTGGGGGGTGGAGATGGCAGTGAGCTGAGATCGTGCCATATAATTGGCTATAATTTGTAAGAATGTTGTCATCGAGTGTGTCACTTAAGGTCTTAGACTGTGAATCTAACCATATTTAGTGAAATGGCTTACTGTACAAAAAGTCTAAACCAAAGGTTCTCAGGGAACAAAGCACATGTGCAGTTTTAAAACAAAGCAGTGTTTTGTCCCATTGCTGTGATTTGTAGTAATACTTTACTCACTCTGAAATCCAATTAACACTAAAGGATTAAGTGTGAGATTTTGGTTTATGCTATTTCTGTATCTCATACTACTCCCTCTTTTTTTTTTTTTTTTTGAGATGAAGTCTCACTCTGTCGCCCAGGCTGGAGTGCAGTGGCGCGATCTCGGCTCACTGCAAGCTCTGCCTCCCGGGTTCACGCCATTCTCCTGCCTCAGCCTCCCGAGTAGCTGGGACTACAGGCGCCCGCCACCACGCCCGGCTAATTTTTTGTATTTTTAGTAGAGATGGGGTTTCACAGTGTTTAGCCAGGATGGTCTCGATCTCGTGACCTCATGATCCGCCCTCTTTGGCCCCCCAAAGTGCTGGGATTACAGGCGTGAGCCACCACGCCCGGCCCCCATACTACTCCCTCTTAATAAACAGTTTCCACTGATAATATAAAGGGCTGGTATAACAATGTCTTTAAATGAGTAAGCTTTCTTTGGTAAAATTAAATCATACAAATTATTTTTAAAACCTTCTGATATATACAATATTTAGCCCAGTTTTCTAATTTTCTGGATGTAAAACAAAAGGTTTAACATACATTCCTTGAGCTGTTAGTGCTATTGAAATCTTTTGTCCCATTTAAGTCCTAAACACTTTTGGTTGGTTGAGTAGGATGTGAGTTTTTTTGGGTCTCATAGCATGCTTTTTGGCTTAATTTCAGGTTTATATATATAAATAAAGGAATTAAGTAAAAATAAAATTTGAGTTACTTTTTGAAAGCACCTGAAATCTTGGATTGGAATACGTTGTCTATTTCAAGTCTAAAGCTGTGGTTTTCCCCTTCTGCTTTACCCTTCTTCAAATGTTGTTGTAATGTAATTCTTTCCTGAGCTTTCCCTGTTTCCTTACTAACGCATAGGATGGCAATAAAAATAGTTTTAAATCTCATCCCTCCATGAGAGGTTAGCTCCCCAAGTATAAGCTCCTTTTGTATTGTACTTGTAATTGCTCATTCAATGTTGGTATTGCCCAGTAGACTGTAAGTTTCCTGAGGGCCAAGAATGCTTTTGCCTCTTCCATTGCTGCTTCCCCAGTACCTTCTGTATATTTCATAACCAAATAATGAAAATGATATATTCCATTTAAAGGGTCAAAAAAAGTTTGGAAAGAAAGTTTATGTGGGAAGAAAAGGTAATATACTGTTTTCCCACAGACATAACAGGAGAATTAATTTATATGCATGTGGAAGCTGTTCAGGAGCTACTCTTAGTTTGCTTTATGTATTTAAAGTTTGTTTTAAGTATCTTTAAGTCTTAAGTATCCCTATTTTTTTCCTCTTTTCTAGAATGATTTTGGAATTTCCACTTTTTGTTCTTGTCTACTTTGTGATTACCAAGTTCTCTAATGGTATTTGACAGTTCCCTTTGTTTTGATTTGTGACATATGATGGATAAATATAGTTAACAGATATAGAGGGGAAATTGTCACATTTAATACATGTAAACCTGTGATTTTAAAAAGAGGAACTAATAATATATATGTCTGTGATGAAACAAAAAATAGATTATCTCATATCTAGAAATAAAAAAAGGTTATTAAAATTCAGAGGAAATAAAGCTAGCAACCCTGCCTATACCAAAGAATATTTTGATTTTCATAGTGCCTTTCGTCAACTAAAGAAAGAAACTGAGGCAAATTAACATAAGTCAAGAATTTATTTGGGCCAAATTTGGGGACTGCAACCAAGGAGACACAGATTCAAGTTGCCATGAATATATGCTTTGATTAGCAGTAGTTACAAGTTGGCTTTCAATACTCATGTCTCTCTGGATCTGATACATTTTGCATACCTCACATAGCTCAGACATCTCTGAGCTACTTTTCTTCTCATTTCCCCCTTTTGATTGAGATCTTCCTCTTCTGAAAGCATTGATAATCAACATTTTAAATGTAGCTTTTCCCCACATTGCTAGGAAGGCTCATTCCCGGGTAATCTCTCTCTACATTGGAGGGAAAGAGGAGAGGCACTACAGCTTAAGAATTTAGTGAAGTCTTAGGCTAAATTAACTGGCAACACAAAGGGGCAGAGGAATTGGGTCTCAGGATTTTATCCACTTACAAAGGAAGTATGGCGTGTTGAATAATTTCTATGCATCTAGCTATCATGAGTTTAGTTTCTGTCAACAAACACTTTAGATAGAGAAATGCAAAGCATAATTGATTTAAGAATCAAAAATATGACACAAATAAGGACAATTACTAATTAAACAATTTGAAATCCAAATGTGAGAAATATTCCTATACCTGAAGGTAACCAGTCAAATAAATCATATAAGGGGTCTGTCTTTCCAACCATGGGTCATCTTGTAGCCATTTAGCCTTTTGAGTGATCTTTTTAAACTGAGTTTCAATTTCTTGTCCTGGTCTGAAGAACCAGGTGACTGGCTGCAGGTCAGCTTCAGTTGGAGATCTCTGATGATGGAAGATGCCTACTCACGCAGGGCTACCTTTTTAAAATGAGAAATGTAAATCCATGAGTCAATGCCTTTGAGTTTAGCTGCACAAGTATTGATAAGTAATACTTGATATAGCTTCTTCCAACATGATTAGAAGGAATCCAAAAATCTCAAAGTTGGAAGCCATGATATTTGATGTCATAAACTCCCAAGAGCTTGCTGTTAAAAGAATCCTCAATTAATTTAGAATTTTTAGTGAAATGCTTTTTAATGCCTTGGCAATAATGAAGACTATCATCTTTAAAGAGAGCTGGTTTATAGACTCCTTCATCCAGGCACATGGGGCTTCCTGGTATCATTTCAAAGGGAAAAAGCTGATGTTTTCCAATTGGGTAGAATGTAAGTTAAGCAATAACAATGGAAGAGCCTTAGGCCAGGGAAAGTTAAATGTTTCTATAAGCTTTGTCAATTTATTTTCTTATTATCCCATTTGTGTGTTCTACTAGTCTGGAAGATGGAGGGTAGTATGTCCAATGGAAATGCTCAAAAATTGACCATATGTTACAAATAGACTGAGTTATTTGTCTAGTGAAATGGGTTCCTTGGTCACTGGGAAGACTGGAAGGAACTTTCCAAGACAGAAAAAGACAAGTATTAAAATGGCCATGGTTAAAGATGCAATTGACAAGGAAATTTGTGCATTTTCTTTTTTTGTTGCCTACAATTCAACATACTAATCATAATTATGACCGATAACATATACCAAGATATATTAGATTTTTAGTAATCTCACACAATTTTGGGACACACACATTTATACAAATATAACTCAAAGCTAAATGCCATTTCTTATTTGACAGTTTTTTCTGTATGATTTTTTACATACTGAATAAGCCTAGTATCTCTCTTTGGAACTTCCAGGGGTTCTTTTTGGGATGTCCAAAAGTTAGTTCCTGATGAAATGACTTAATTTAGAATTTGAAATTTGATTTTGAGAAGTTTATTAAATATTAAAGGTTTAAAACCCTGGAGCAAAATGGAATAATTTATTTAGCCAAAGTGATGATTAAAATATTTCAAAAAGCAAAAAAAACAAAATGAAACAACAATCCCTTATCTTTGATAGAGAGATTCAGTTTTCTAAACATCAAGACTTAATAAAGACAGCATGAGACCAATAGAATCTCTCTCTCCTTCTCTCCCTATTTTTTTTTTTGCAGTTTACTCAAAAGATGAAATCCTTTTACTACTTCTTATTAATACTATACAAAAATCTTATTCACAAGAGAAAACCAAATTCTACCTTTGTATTATTAATGGTGAAAGTAATTTTAATAAAACCCTACAAACAGATCTATCCAATCTCAATCAGCTTTAACCACACAAGATAAGATTTCTATAAAACTTTTATAACCTCTTACAATTTAATTCCTTCTTTCCCAGACTTTCTATATCCATTTAGTTTTTTTATTCCTTTAATTTAAAATAACCTTCAAATAACCTGTAAGCAAAATTACTTTTCTTTTAACCAAAACCATATTCTCCCGCCTTTCTTATAACCTTCTTTACCAAAAAACACATCCTTCTTTTCTTATGTACTCTGTGTACAAAAGAATTCTTTTGTATCTAGTAGTTTTAGTTACATATTAACTATAATTTTACCTCTTAGTGACTCTAATTTTCATTGAAAAACCTAGTAAGTAAGAAATTTTAATTATGTATCAGGTGCAGAAGCTGGGACAAAGGACATAGCTGTGAAGACAATACCTAGAGACTCTTACCCTGCTCCAGCATGGTTATAAGGCACAACTGGGCCAGGGAAGACACATTGGGTTTGGCTCTGACATGCAGCTGGTGGCCTAAGTGCTGTCAACATACACATGTTTTCAGGCATCACCATGGCCACCTGTCTAGATGTCAGAATCTAAAGGCTCAAAACCAAAGACATAGGCTCACAAATAATTAAGCAGGTATAAAAAAAAATCATGGAAGCAACCATTTTAGGATGTTTAAAACATCTAGCAAAGACAGTATAAATTTGTCTTACCTGTAGACCCAGGTAAAAATATCTAAAATTAAATTTAATTTCGTCAATCTTGAAGACATTTCTATTCTGTTTTGCCAACAATTTAAAGACTAGTTTTGTTTACAAAGATTACTAAAGTCTTATGAATTTGAAAACTGTTTAGTCTTATTTACTTAATTTATGAACACTCATTTCTTTATAAGTCAGTTTGGTACCATGTGGACAACATGCAAACACAGACATGTGCACATGTACACATAAAAATACAGATACACACAAATAAAATCTTATAACTTTGATTTTAAAATTCCAGCCATGAGACTGGTAAAATTCTCTAGTTTAAAAGGACAGTTAGATTAAACTATACCTCTGTAAATGGAACAGTTAATCGGTCCCCAGGGTAGCAAGTTTACATCTCAAAGCACAGGGAGAGAATTTAAGCTTTATTATTATTATTTAAGGAGTTTGGATGTATTACTTAGAGGAAGATTAAAAATGGATACCAAGGTAACACAAAAGCATAAGCATTCACCACAGGACTTTATAAGAGAACAATTTCATTTAGATAGGTAGCTTCTAATTTAGTCTCCATTTTCTAACTGGACCACTGAGCTCCGGGAGGAGCCCATTAACAAACAGTCCTGACAAAAAATTAGCAGTTTGCAGGAGGCAGAGCATCAAGGTCTTTAAAAATCAAGGATCTCATCTTTACACGAAATCCTGGGTCCCCCTAAAGAGGGAAATGCCTTGGGACGGGGCTACACAATGTTTCCACAGTGCTACTCACTACAAAGACATTCCCCTGGGGCTGGGGCGGTGGGTGACCCAATGCCATCAGCCCCCTCTGTGATCAGCCCATTTCCCAAGAGAGTTTTATCCCTTGGTGATGAGGGTTGCTATATCCTCCAAATGTTCAAACTGCACCTTTCTTATCTAAAGACACAAAGAAATGAGTGGCCCTCTGCAGTAATAACCATTCATTGTAACTGCTGTCAGCCACTTCCAAAACTTCAGTTCTCGCCAGTGACTTGCCAGCTACAAAGAGGTCACAGAAAGATCAAGTTTTGTCTGATAGTACAAGGTAATCCCTGTTACTCCAAAAGCCAAAAAAAAAAAATCAGGTAACTCAATGCAGAAGAGAACAAAGCTTTAGACCTGAGAGGAGCCTTCGTATGACTCTCAGAACTCCACAAGGATGACAGAAAACCTCCAAGCGAGGGGTGTGCATGGCACCTTTTTCTGTGTTTCTCAAGGGGTATCGGGATGTTAGAAGGCTCTTCTAGATTTCTTCATGTGGCACTGAAGATGGTAAAGGGAAGGAGGAGCAGAGTAGAAGGAAATGGAAGAGCGAGTCTTAGAGGAGCCAATTTGGGGAGAACTTTCTAAAAGACCAATGAAGTTTTATATTTTTCTCAGCAAAAATCATGTCAACAAGAAAGGAAGCAAACAGATGGAGCAAGCATCCAATTAAAAAGGAGTTTTAGAAGTTTTAGTTGACTGGAAAAATTCCTGGGAATGGATCTAAAAGGGAGCAGAAATGCCTTGCTTTTAAACCATAGATGTTTAACAAACAAAAACCTTCAAATCCCTTATAATCAGATTTCAGCCAGGACAAACAGAAAGTAGGCCTCTCATTCAATTTGTTTGGTTCTAAAATGTGATTTATTTTTCAATTGTGTGTGCAAATATATTAATTTAGGAATTTTAAATCACCCTCATTTCTGCCATTGTGATGGCCATTTGGGGGTCATCTTGAGTCATGTGGGTCCATTTACGTAGGTATTTGCCAGATGGAGCTTCATAGGTATTACATGAAAGCCCAGCTAGTGTTGCCAAGGGGGATTGTCCCTTCAGGGAAAGCTCAGTTTTGATGAGCAGTTTCCCATAATTTTAGAAATTCCTTTTCAAATATGACCAAGGCCAGGACAGTGTATCAGGTTGAAGTGTGCTCTTTTGTGAGTGTCACTTCTCAAAGAGTCACCAGAGAGTCATGACTTGCTTTTCATGTGTCTTGTAATCTCTGATCACCTTATAGTGGCAGAGTATTCAAGATGCCAGGCAACCAGCCCTTGCACGTACCTTCTGGCTGAGCTGAAAGTCATCACAAGTATTCTTGCAGACAAGACCTATGATACCATGATACATCTTGAACAGATGTTCTGTATCTTCATAAAGTCTTTAGTCACCTACAGCACCCAATTGAGTTTGGAGGTAGCAAGTTTCTCTCAAATTTCAGGGTGAGAGAGCTCAACCTCATGCACCTTTTGGCTTAAAACTAGCAGGAATTGGTCACAAATAAAATGACAATTGTGAATCACAAGCAGTAAGAAGCAGCTACAATTTTAAAAGAATGTAATTTATGTAATTTCAGGCCAAAAAAGGGAAACTGGCAGTGTTAGACTGCCAATGCCATAACCTGAACCTCTTGCCATGAGCAGAGGCAGAGAAGGCAGAAATTTTCTGCAGAGTGATGTGCTGCACCATGACCTGAACCTCCTACCATGGGGCAGAGGTAGGGAAGGTAGTTCTCTGCAGAGGTTTTCACCTGAAGCTCCCATTCAGAGACGGAGACCAAAGCCTTCAGTTTTTAAAAACAAAAACAAAAACAAAACCAGCAAAAAACAACAACAAAAAAACCCCAGCCCAAATAAAGCCTAGACCTCAACTGAGAAGAAAGAGGTTCAGATTCAGTAGGACTCACCTTTTGTACTCAGGGAAAGATGTGGAGACAGAGAAACACAGTAGGTTTGTGCTGGTGCTGAGTACTGAGTCCAGGAGGGATCACTAGGTGGTCCAGGGTGCGAGGAGGTTGCTGTGAATCCTGACAGCTACACCAGATATGTTGACCTAAAGAAAGAAACTGGGGCAAAATTAATATAAGTAGAGAATTTATTTGGGCCAAATTTGGGGACCGTAACCCAGGAGTCACAGATTCAAGCTGCCCTGATGGTATGCTTTCATTAGCAGCAGTTACAACGGGATTTTAAAAGAAAAAAGGAGTGTTTCTTACATTGGTTCATTAAAATAACATAAGCTAGTGATTGGCTATACATATTGTTCTTTGTATCACAAATTCTAGAACCATAAAGATAATGAGTGAGGGTCACATTGTGCAACTTGTGATAACATTTTAGGTAATTTATCAACTAGTCTGGAAACTACAGAGAAGCAAAGAAAGAACAAAATGCCTTTAAATAATTGCCCCTGGGAATGGGTGCACCAGGAGTGTGCTGAAGTTTCATACTCATGTCTCTCTGGGCCTGATTAATTTTACATACCTCACATAGCACAGACCGCTCTGAGCTACTTTTCTTTCTCACTTTCTTCTAAGGAGATCACAAGTATTTCATGTATTACCTTATGTTCATGACATTCTTACTATTGTATATCTGCTTTATATTGTGGCATTGAAGGTTCATCTCCATGGTGGCAGAGATGAACATGACTCTGAGAGCAATGACTTTCCCATCAATCATGAAAGACATATTTATTCACCACCATTCTGTATTAGGGATCCTATTGTGTACTGAGTTACTGCAGTACCCACAAGGGAGTCTCTGAAAATTCTGACCCCCAGGACCTCTATAGGGCACACTTGGCATCAGATTTAATTGGAAAAGCATAAGGCAAGCCATGCAGCATGCCAGAATGACAGCATCAGGCACCCCTTTTTAATAAGACTTCTTGCAGAAGTCCTCACACCAAACAAAAAGCAAATCTCTGGCTTTTAAGTTGACAGTTAAGGTGCAAGGAGATGAGACATGTACATATGGTCCATCTTGGCTTAGAAGCCTTGTGTCTCCAATAAGATCCTATATTTCTTACAATGTTTGAGGCATCAATTCCAGAGTCCCTGCAGTGAGCCTGCCCAGCTGTGAGAGTCATCACACTTAGGGATCCCAAAGCTATGGTTTCCCACTAGGTATTTATAGTTTATATACAGTTTCTCTCCTGTCAGATGCAATTTGTCATTTTTTTAATCATAAGAAATATTGCCTAGTAGCAATATTTTCATCCTACCCTTTGCAGATCTCCAGGGAAACAGTGCTATAAAGTTAACCCAAGGTCAAGTTTGTTCATATAGGACAAAAGATTTTGTTAATGCTTTAACCACAGATAATGCAGTCTTTTTTATACTATTAGGACTAGGTCACAGGTTTAGCAGATCTTATTAGTTACTGATCAATTGACACATTTTCTTTGGTTCTTGATAAAATGAAGTCAGTTACATTTAATTTACTAGCTAACAAAAATATTTTCCAACCTTTTTGTCTTATAAATAAAATCCTGTTGTACTGTATTTTGTATTTATGACTATAGGAAGAGATAGAATTAGCTCTTGGCATTTGTCTGATAGAACAGATCAAATGTAGGGCAGAATGTAGCCCCACTGTTAGGAATTCCTAGTGAGTTAAAATGTAATCCAGAGTGAAACAACCTCCAATGTATAATCTTGACTCTCCATTTACATCTAAAAAGGCGCAGATGATGACAGATCTTTCCAGGCATACAGAAAATACAGGCATACCCCAACAGTATTTCTCCCAGTTTAACATTTTTCCATCAGAATGCCTTGTGACTTTTTATATCTGAACTTCATAAAGCGTACGCATCTCTTAGCCGATGCACGTTTAGGACAAATTTATATTTGTGCCTATAAAATGTGATATGGTATGTATTTTTTAATGTATAATTTTCATGTGATAAAATGCGTAGATTTTAAGTATACTGTTCAATAACAAAATGAATATACCATAACATTATAATAGCAACATAACCCCACACCATTGTCAATAACAATGTAAGCTACATCATTGTTGAGATATAAAACATTTCCAACACTTTATAGTAAATTCCCTTATGCCCCTTCCTGGGCTCTTTTCTCCTCATCCTGAGATAACAACTCTTAATTTCCATCAATATCAATTAGTTTTACCTATTCTGAGCTTCATGTAAGTGGAATCAAAGTGTATGGTCTTTTCTGTGTCTGTCTTCTTTTGCTCAACATGTTTTTGTGATTGATCTATTACATACATCAGTAGTTCATTCATCAATGTATGAATATACCACAGTTTGTTAATCTCCTACCTATTGTTGGACCATTATGCTATTTCCAGTTTTAAGCTATTATGAATATGGCTGTGATAAATATTTTTGTATGAGCTTTTTGTGGACATGTTTTCACTTCTCTTGAGTAAATACCTAGAGTGAAATTTCTGGGTCATAGAGTAGGTACATGATTAACATTGTAAGAACCTTCCAAACAATTTTCTGAAGTAATTTCCATTTAACTATATCATTTTGTGCACTAATACACACATCTTTGCTTGCATTAGGTGTTGTCAAACTTTATTTTTAGCCATTCTAGTATGTAAAGCTTCAGAAGAAAGAAACACGGCGATAACTTTGTGACCTTGAGGTAGGAAAATATTTCTTAAACAGGACATAGAAATCACTAACCATGAAAGAAACAATTGAATTATTGGATTATAAAATTCAAAACTTCTATTCCTTGAAACACATGGTTAAAATAATGAAAAGCAAATCACAAACTGAAGAAAAATGTTCACAATACATATGCTTGACAAAGGACTTGTATCCAGTGTCTAGAAAGAACTCATCTCTCAGTAATAAAAATACTTGCAATTGGGCTGGGCACAGTGGCTCACGCCTGTAATCCCAGCACTGTGGGAGGCCGAGGCAGGTGGATCACAAGGTCAGGAGATCAAGACCATCCTGGCTAACATAGTGAAACCCTGTCTCTACTAAAAATACAAAAAATTAGCTGGGCGTGGTGGCGGGCGCCTGTAGTCCTAGCTACTCGGGAGGCTGAGGCAGGAGAATGGCGTGAACCCAGGAGGTGGAGCTTGCAGTAAGCCGAGATCGAGTCACTGCACTCCAGCCTGGGTGACAGAGGGAGACTCCGTCTCAAAAACAAACAAACAAACAAAAACCATGCAATTGAATTTAAAAAAAGTTCAAATTACTTGAATAGACATTTAACAAAAGAGGATATACAAATACATGACAGGCACATAAAAAGATGTGTGACATTATTATCAGTGAAGTTAACAATTAATAATAAAATAATTTCAGTGAAACAATGGGAGTTTTTAAGTAATTTCAGCCACAGCATCCAAGTCACATGTTGATATTTTGAAAAATTCTTGAGGCTTCAAAAAGAAGATGTTTAGTATTTTGTTATATACCACATAACCGATTATGAGGTATATTAATTTATTGGTTATTAAGAAGTATGTTCCTCTTGAGCATTTTACCCCCTAACAAGATGTTTTATTGAGTTTTAGTTATGTTTGAGGAAATTGGCTGTCGGTTATGGTTGACATATTCTGCATTATAATTTTTCCCATGTAAAATCATGATAATTAGGCTCCCAGTTAGCATTTTTTCAATAGAACTAACCAAGAACAGATTACTGAAATTAAGACAGAGATGACATATTGATTGATTGATTAATTGAATTGTACATTTTAAAGGAAGAAAGTATTTAAAGAATTCCAATGCCTTTTTTTAGGTGTTAAATATTTCTTAAAATAATCTAATAAACAATCTAAGTTTTGTCTAAGGCTTCTCCAGAAAAAAAAGAGCCTGTGTACACTAAATGTCTTCTATTAAATAAAAGTGGTTGGTCAACTTGAAGAGGCTGCCAGGATTCAGGAAATGGGTAGGCTTCTAATTTACCTCTAGAGTAGGTTTCTCAATCCTGGTATTAATGACATTTTGGCCCACATAATTCCTTGTTGTGGGGGTTGTCTGGCATCGAGTGATGCTTAGCAGCATCTTTGGCTTCTACCTACTAGTTGCTAGTTGTGACACCCTCACTTGTGACAACCAAAACTATCTCCAGACTTTGCTAACTGTCATATGGGGAGGAGACCCCCTATACCCAAACCCCATTGAGTACAACTACTCTAGAGTTTATCTTAACTATAGGTCCATTTTGTATTAATCCACTCTTACACTGCTATAAAGAACTACCCGAGGCTGGATAATCCATAAAGAAAAGAGGTTTTATTGACTCACTGCCCTGCAGGCTGTACAGGAAGCATGACTGGGAGGCCTCAGGAAACTTACAATTTTAAACCATTAGAACTTGTGAGAACTCACTATCACAAGAAGAGCAAGGGGGAAATCTGCCCCCATGATCCAATTACCTCCTACCAGGTCCCTCCTTCAACACTGGGAATTACAATTCAACATGAGATTTGAGGGGGAACACAGAGCCAAACCATATCACACATCAATGGCTAATAAATCTGTTCTGAGTCCTCTAGACTTTGATTGACTCATGAGTGGACTAGAAATCTTTGGATTGTACTGAAGAATATTGACTGGAATCACCTTGGTGACCCAAACCAATTAGAATTAAATTTAATCTAATTTAATTAGAATTCAATTAGAATCAGAACATGCCTCAGAGGGAGGGCCAGGCATGGGGAAAGTAGCAATTCACTTTAATTTCAACTTAGAGTTGAACCATTTCAGCCAATAATTTGTTATTTTTTTAATGAAACCTGTTATAGTTCCACAAAAAGAACTCTTAATCCTCTTACAAATGGAGTAAACTCCTTTGTACCTATTGTAAGTGTAATTTTCATAGGCCTTAAAGTCATACATACAAACTAGGTAATATTTTATTTTTGGGTAATTGGACTTAGTTTCTATTATATGCCCTATTTCCCCTGATATTGTAATGCAAAATCTAGTCATTTCTAGATGGATTTAGCCTTTGTCATACTTTTGTCATGTCATCCTTTGTCATGTAACTTCAAGTTTAAAATCATGTCATTTCTGGAATTTGCCTTTGCCTCCTGCTCTTCAGGGTGGTATTCCTGTTCCCTAGTTTATTCTAGACGGGATGGAGGTAGGGAGTCAGGGAAAAGGGACCTGTTCTTCGGTGGTCATGGTATTTATCAGTCTTCCAGAAGGCCACCTCCTGAAATCTCTGCAACTGTGAGCGCCTCAGCTGCATAATGCCCACTTGCATTTGGGTTAAAAATTCTAGACCCTTGGGTCCTAAGCTGTCTCTTTCAAGTACCTTCTGAGCCCTGCTTGGGGAAGTGGGAGGTTTATTTGTCCACTTCTCACGGGTGACCTTAAGGTAGGATCAGAGCCGTTATCAGAGTCTCTTTGCCCCTCGATGTCACACCGAGCCACATCTAACTGTTGGCCCAATGTAACTGACCATTTTTGCTCTGATGCTGGGGTACTAAGTTGATGTGGTAGATCTAGAACACACTTTTTCCAACCTTCTCTCTCCTCAAACTATACACTAGGGAAGAGTAAGGTTTCAGTCTTCCCTCATGTGCATTTAACCCTTTTGCTGCTCCTCCATGAATTATTTTCATCCTATCAGGACGCTTTCACCTACTGGGCACCTAAACTTGTGTGGAGATGAAGGGTGTAACTTCTTTCTGTAAGTACTCTTCCAAAGTCTTTGCTGTTCTACAACATTGCTGTTTGAAGCTAAAAGCAAAAAACATGACATCCCTTTTATTCTGTTCTGCAGTAATTTTTCCTTTCCTGAGTTTGAAAATACCTTAGAATAAACAGGATGAAGGAAAGGTCTTTGGGAAACAAGAAAATTACCATAATTAAAAAAAAACACATTTCAATTTTTTTGTCATGATATATGAACATACTCCTTCCTCTCCCTCCATCCCAGAACCAGTCAGATTCCAACATCTTCTTAATTTTATTTCATGCAGCTGGCTCTTCTCTTGCATTAGTGTGGCTAGCCCCTTCCACTCTCAACCTACTACATTTTGCAGTAGGTTGCTGGCTAGGCTCTGGCCTCACACTCTTATTTGCATCCTACACACTGAATATAGGTGAATCTTTCTACTAAATAGTACAAAAACCTTTAATGACATTATGTTGCCTCTGAGCTAGGTTGCATTTATATCCTGCATAATCTGACACCAACCTGTTTTATAAGAGTGACCTCTCATTTCATGAATCTCTAGTTTATTTATGTAGAAATAAACACTGAGGTCTTAATATGTTTCAGACACCATGCCAGGCACTGGGGAATGAATGAAAGATTTCAGTCACTCAGGTCGAAAGATTCTTGATGATAAGAACCAGTGAGGAACTGAGGAAACAATGGGAATCCTAATTACTTTGCTAGGTTTCATGCCTCTGTGCATTTTTCTAATATAACCAGGGCTGGGGAAGGCAGAAGTCAGAGAAAATTTCCCAGGGAAGATGAAGAGGAATTATTAAAATAGAGAAAGATAAGGAGTGTGTTCAGGCATGGTTCTCAGCAACAGTAAACAATGAAGGTATGAAATATTATAGTATACATAATAGCATTTGTTTTTTGGTTTGATGACCCAGCATCTGAACACCCTTCCTGCATTGGATAATTCTCTATTTTATTAAAGGGAAATGATTTCCACTGTAGAAACCGAAGATACCAATGTGAAACTAGGGCATGAGCACACGACTTAGGTTCCATGAATTAGATGGAGACTCCCTAGACTTTGAATTGAGGGTAGTGATACCAAAAAAATCAAAACAAAACACAATCCATTCTGGTGAGCTTGGCAGCCGTGGTGGGAGGTACATGCCCTTTCCAGAGACCCTAGTAGTGGTGCCATGTTCGGTATCAGTAGGTCAGCCATGCAAGCTGCAGTTTCTGGGTCTAGCAGGAGGGGTGGTGGGGTTTCCAATGCACCAGTTCTGTGGCGTGATTTGAAAAATGATATTATTTAGATTTTGCTGCATAACTGATCATCCCATAACTAAGTGGTAAGTCGCAAAGACTCTCTTCTTGACTGAACTTTAGATAAGCTCTTCTGAGTTCCGTTTTTGACCATGCCCCAGAGTAGGCTTATAAAAACTGCAGACTCTCAGCATAAATGATTTTTGTCTATTTTCCATACTCCACTCCCACACTAAAATTTTTGAGCAAAAATTAATATAGTTTCTAGCAGCTCAAAGCTACATTCCTAGAATGACCCTAGCCCCTTAAACTGCTCACCTTGGAAAGCTCAAGACTGATCCAGTCCAAACCAGTAATAAACAGGCCCCTGAACCCTCCCCTCTTAGAGCAGTTGTAGTTTAGGAAGCTTGCAGTTGTAATTCCTTTCTCTTCCCCTTTGAGATGTAGATCTTCTACCACCCAAAATTAACATTCAGGGAAATAATTCCCCCTCTGATGCCCAGCCCCGTGGCACCTTGCCTCTAATTTACACCACTGCCTTCTGCCATATAAATATAAGAAGTTTGCTTCTCCTTTAGATAAGCACCAATTAACAAGATCAGTTTCTGCTTAAGCCCCTGCTCATTCCCCCTTCCTTAGTCCCTCATTGTCCCTTTAACATGCCCAGTCACCTCTGCACAAATCAAAGTTCAGTTCATGTTGGAACCTCTTTCCCTTTGCAGTGATAATTACGGAATAAAGTTTATTCTTAGTGCTTTAACCAGTGTCTAACCAGTGTCTGGATTTATCTTTGACACAAGTCATCTCAGAACTTAGTAACTTATATTTAGCTTATTTATGATCTTGTGAAAACAGCAGTTTGAATTGGGTTTAACTGAACAGCTCTGGGCTCATTCATGTGTTTGGAGTTGGCTGCTGGTCAATGAGGCAGCTCTGTTTCTGTGGTTTGGCTGACTGTCAGCTGAGGCTATGGGGATGACTGGACCGCATGTCCCTATCACCAAACAGTCCAGCCCAGGGTTGTTCACATGACAGGTCAGCAGGGTTCCAAGAAGTAGAGCTCCTGTGAAGTCTACATTCAGAACTGATATAACCATCACTTCTGCCACATTCTTTTGGCCAAAGCAAGTCACAAGGCCAGCACCAAATCAAAGGGTAAAGAAACACCCTACCTCCTGATGGGAGGAACTTCAAAATCACATTGTTAAGGGATGTGGATACAGGAAGAAAAATGATGGCAGGTATTTTGCAGACTATCTCTATACAATTGTACCCGCTGTGCAGCCTCCAAGCTTGATTCTTTGGGCCAGGTTTTGGAGCCTCCTTTAATCTTTAATGAAGTCTTTCTTACATCCGCCTAAATTGTTTCTGTGGCTTACAATTAAACATCTTGTTGAATATTCTGAGTCACACATACATTCTCTCTCTCTCTTCACACCATGACTCTTTCCTATAATGTTCAGAGCAGCGCTGTCCAATAGATGTATACAAGCCTTAATATAACTTAAAAAATTTGGGTAGCCATATTTGAAAACATGAGAAGAAACACGTGGAATTAATATTAATACTATATTTTATTTCACCCAATATATCCACAGTGTTATTTCAACTAATCAATCTACAAATTATTATATCATGAGATACTTTACTTTTTTTATTCTAAGTTTTTGAAATCTCTTGTAAAGCTTACACTGTCAGCACCTCTCAATTTGAATTGGCTGCATTTCAAGTCCTCAGTGGCCTCTAGAGGCTACCATATTTAGGACATTGTTTTTCCCCAGAGTGAGTCATTGCTTAGATCTGGATATCTGATTCACAAGTAAAGAATGACACTACTGAAGAGGCATAGGAAACGAAACCATCATATACTAACCATGAATTTTATACTGGACTCTTTTTTTTTTTTTTGAGACGGAGTCTTGCTCTGTCGCCAGGCTGGAAGGCTGGAGTGCAGTGGCGCGACCTCAGCTCACTGCAATCTCTGCCTCCTGAGTTCAAGTGATTCTCCTGCCTCAGCCTCCCAAGTAGCTGGGACTACAGGCGTGCACCACCACGCCCAGCTAATTTTTGTATTTTTCTTAGAGATGAGGTTTGACCACGTTGGCCAAGATGGTCTCGATCTCTTGACCTCGTGATCCACCTGCCTTGGCCTCCCAAAGTGCTGGGATTACAGGCGTGAGCCACTACACCTGGCCACAGGGCGCTATTAAAAGCACTTTAACTAATATCTTAGTTTGGGTTCTACCCCTAGCAGAGCTTGAGACACGCATTTGGGTGGAAATAATTTATTTGAGGAATGATTCCAGGAAGCCAATTAAAGATATATTATTGAGCCAGTTATTGCTATGGAGAACTGGCTCAATTCCATGGACCCCTCGGGGAGCCATATAGAATGAATTTCAGAATTGTTCCTCTGAAGAACAGAAGACTGAGGCATTTATTTACTGACCCCCATTTCTCACTGGCTGAGGGTTGTGCCCATGGATGTTAGTGCCCCAACGTTTCTGGACTGTCCTATATAAGGCTGAGGAATCTTATAGCTTCAGAACGAGTCCTGAGGCAGAAAAGCTGAGCAATAAGGCAAACATCTGGCATAAGGTTTTTCCAGTATGTATGGGAATTGTCTGCCACCAGTTGGAACTGGAATCAGTGATGGGGCAGGCACATGGCAAAGCCTCTGCTATGCGCACATTGTACAATTGTCTTCTTTTGTTCAGGCTGCTATAACAGAATCTCATAAATTGGGTGGTTTATAAACAACATGAATTCATTTTTTACAGTTCTAGAGGCTGGGAAGTCCAAGAGCAAGGCACCAGCATATTTGATATATGGTGAAGGCTCATTTCCTGGTTCATAGAATGGTACCTTCTTGCTGTTTTCTCACATGGTGGAAGGGAAAAACTAAGAACTCTGGTCTCTTCAGACTCTTAAAAGGGCATAATCCCCTTATGAGGGCTCCAACCTTATGACCTAATCACCTTCCAAAGGCCCCACATCCTAATGCCTTCACATTGGGAATTACTTTTTAACATATAAATTTGGGGGAACCCAAACATATTTTTCAACAATACTTGTAAAACAGACATTATAATTTCCAATTTAAAGAGGAAACTGAGTATAATAAAAATTCCAATAGTATTCAAGATGATATACTCTTAAGTGACAGAGTGTGTTTCTTCACAAATATGACTTATTACAAGGTCCACAAAGAACATATTTTTTGGGATTTTTTTTCCTTTTGGGGGAAATGTCCAGAGATTTTTTTTGGCTTGTGTATTTATTTATTATTTCAGAAATTTAGACAAATCTACAAAGTAGGCTTTGTTTATCTTTAATCAGTTTTTTTTTGAAAGGGTACTGCCATAAAACAG
Source organism: Pan troglodytes (assembly GCF_028858775.2). Taxonomy (NCBI): domain Eukaryota; kingdom Metazoa; phylum Chordata; class Mammalia; order Primates; family Hominidae; genus Pan; species Pan troglodytes. Next base: position 18,921,821 of record NC_072420.2, read on the forward strand.
GGTCTCATAAGAATGTAGTATATATATTTAAAAAAATACACATTTGCTATTGTGCTTGTTATATTTTCTGACCTTCAGAAAGAAATTTCCAATAAATTTTGTAAGCTCACTTATTTCCATCATTCACTGCTGAATTTCTAGTGCGGAGCTCATTTTCAAGTCGATATTACGTACAGCAGATTCTCCCTAAATGAAAGGGACTGAACACATCACAGACTGGACAGCTCTCATTATCTGAAATAGCCATAAGCGGCTTTAATGCTGGAGATTTAGTTTAAAGGATTGTCCTCCTGGAAGACTGGCTGCAATTGTTTGTGAGGCAGAACAAATTATAAAATGATTATGGCTTCAGAGATGTATGTTTCTAAATGATTGCTTCGCCAGTCCATAAAATGTCTGCTTTTAAAAAACAGGTGAAATCTGAGAGCCTTAAGAGATTGGATCTTTGGGATATTATTAAAAATGTCTTTATAGGGTCTGGATGCAACGCCACCAGAGTATATAACTTACCAAGAATGCTGACAGGAAGTCATCAGCATAAAGAAAGAAAGGCAGATTTAAAGATGAAAAAGAAAAGCCTTAAGAATGAACTTAGAATATAAACCTAAGCTAGAAAAACAGTTGGAAAAGTTCAGCCCAAACTGTTAACCATATTTTCCTCTGCAAAGTCTTTAGAATTGGGGATAGTCATGGGTGTTTGCTTCTGTATTTACTTGAATTTTTCAATACACAAACATGTATCGTGTACAATTTGTGCAATTAAAAATAATCTTAAAAGAAGATGCCAGCCAGGTGTGTGGCTCATGCCTGTAATCTCAGCATTTTGGGAGGCCAAGGTGGGCAGATCACTTGAGCTCAGGAGTTCAAGACCAGCCTGGGGCAACATGGTGAAACCCTGTCTCTACAAAAAATACAAAAATTAGCCAGGCATGGTGGTACACACCTGTAGTCCCAGCTACTTGGGAGGCCGAGGTAGGAGGATTGCTTGAGCCTGGGAGGCAGATGTTGCAGTGAGTCAAGATCATGCCACTGCACTCCAGCCTGGGTGACAAAGTGACACTCTGTCTCAATAAAAAAATAAGAAAATAAAAAAATAAATATAAAGAAAGAGCCATTAATAGACTGAGTTTTCAGTTTTATCATGTTATTTTACCTCCAATCTAACTTACAAGTCTAATAACACATAGTAAGTATTCACTAGACATTCACTGAAGAGGGAATCCTCAGAATTTTTGATGTCATCAACAGTTTCATTTTGCAGTCAGGGATATATTTCAGCTTCTCAGTGTTTTCTAAAAATGTAAATTTTACTGTTAAATATGATTTTATGCCTGCCAGACTGCTTCTATGCAATGAAAGATATGGTGCCTTGTACTAACAGTCCCTCATCAGAAGCTTTCTAGAAATCACAATTATGAAAAGCTACCTGAAACAGAGAATAAATATTTGACCAGAGGAAACTAAGTTTTTAATATTTTGTTATCTCCCCTGATCTATTCATGTATTTAAAAATACTTGTTCTTATTATGAAAGTCATAGTATGACTTTTTTGGGGGTCTTGCTTGGCCTGTTTTATTGGAATTGCCTCTCTCTCCCCAGTATTTGGCTGAAGTAATGGGGTTGGGTGGCCAGTGGCTGCCATATTTTGATTAGTTGACTTCCTACTCCTGTTTCCAGCGAATTGAACAAAACAGGGAATCTTGATCCAAGCTGAGCCAACTAGCTTGTCTCTTGTGGATTCTATCTAAGAAGAATAAAGATTCAGTCAGGCGATGGTGGTTTCTGGGAATATGGGCTAAGATAAGAGCAGCCATATTGGGGGCCATGCGTTGTTTGTCAAGCACAAGGACTCAAGGGAATGCAGATGCCCAGAAGGAAACATACACAGGAGACAACACACTCAGTGAGAGAAAAGATGAAGAGAATTGCCATGTTTTATTGCTTTCAGATTTAAATTTCTTGTGGGACCTGGCTCTACTACTTTCTCTTTAGTTATATGGGATGGTCCTGAATACTAATTGACTTAAGATAGGTTAATTTTGAGTTTTGCAAAAAAATTTAGAGAATATGGATATGGAAGAAAATAAAAACTGCCCGTAAAAACATAGCCACCCATACATGTCTTTAGTGTGTTTTTATTCTATAGGAATGCTATAATATGCTTCTATGTAAAATTTCCTATCTTTTTAAAATAAAATTATGAACATGTTCATATTTTGTTAATTCCAATCTTGGTAAATCTCGCTCTTAGTTTATTAAGGTCTGTCTCTGTGTGGCTAAATGTGCCTGGGAAAAAATAGTACCTTGCTGACTGGTTGAATTTTGAATTCATTGTTATTAATCACAAGTGGATGCCTGGCACCATACTGCAATTTCCTAGTCCTCCACTTGCCCATCGCCCAGAGACTATTTTCTTTTCTTTTCTTCTTATTTTTTTTGAGACAGAGTCACACTCTGTCACCCAGGCTGGCATGCAGTGGTGCGATCTCAGCGCACTGCAACTTCTCCCTCCCAGGCTCAAGCGATTCTCGTGCCTCAGCCTCCCCAATAGTTGTGACTACAGGCATGTGCCATCATGCCTGGCTAATTTTTGTATTTTTAGTAGAGACAGGGTCTCACCATGTTGGCCAAGCTGGCCTCGATCTCTTGGTCTCAAGTGATCTGCCCACCTTGACCTTCAAAAGTGCTGGGATTGCAAGCATGAGCCATTGCGCCCGGCCGGAGGCTATTTTCTTCTTGTTCCTCTTTCCTCAGTACCTCCTCCCTGTTCCTTATTCTTTGCTGTGACCTTGTTTCCCGTTTTACTGGGATAATAAAAGCCACTAGAAAACATGTCCTGCATTTTGCTGCCAGCATAGCTACCCACCCGCTTGCTCTGTGCCCACATACTCTGCTTTTCACTAGCAGCAAGCTCTCTACACTCCAGCCCTCTCCACTCCTTCACCAGTTTCTATTCTCTCTCATGTATTCGAGGACATCACATCAGCAGCAGGCATCTCTCTTCTTGTAACATCATGTTTTCTCTATTGCTTGATCATTTCCATGAGCTTATAAATGCTATTATTTTTCCTATCTTAAGAGAGAAGACAATTTTCCAGACTCTTTATTCCCCTGCAGTTACTGCATCACTTCTCTGCTCTTGTAAAAGGCAACTCTTCTCAATAGTTATAACTACTTGATATCTGCAATTTGCTTGTCTCTCATTTTCTAATCAGGCATTCATTCTCATGCCTCTTACAAAACAGCTCTTGTCAAATTGCTATTGACTTTCACATAGCTAAAACCAATGATGGTTGTTAGTTTTCATCTTACTTGAACTGTTGGCAGCATTTGACAGAGGTGATCTCTGTCAAGGTCTTGCTTTACTGGCCCCCTCCTTTTAAGGCTTATATGCTTGTCCTTTTATCTATTTCTAACCTCTAACCATTGGTGTGCCCTGAACAATGTCTCAGGTCTCTTCTATTTATTTTCTACACTCACTTTCTAGGTGATGTCAGCTAGTACAATGGTTTTAAATACTATCCATATATTAAGGACTCTCAAATTGATTTCTTATGCCCAGACCTCTCTCCTGAACTTCAAATTTACATACTCAAACTCCTATTCAGAATTTCATCTTGGATGTTTAATAAGTATCACAAATCTCTAAATAGTCAATGGCCCTAGGACTCAAATCTTAGAACTTTCCTCTTTAAAATGATATTATTGAGATGTAATTCACATGGCATACAAATCAACCATTTGAAGTGTACAATTCAAGGGCTTTTAGTGCATTTCAGAGTTATTCAACCATTACCATAATCAATTTTAGAACATTCTCATTATCCCCCTTAAACCCATCTTGGACATTTCATATATATGTAATCATATAATATGTGGTCTTTTGTGTAAAGACTTTAGAGTGTTCTAATTTGTTTTATGCAATTTTTTTTTTGCAAATTTGACTGCATGAAAGTGCATTATCACAATGTTGACCTTGTGTGTGACATTGCACATGTACATAAAAACATTGAAACTTCCTCAATAAATGAAGGGATGTCCTTTTTGTACATCTGCATTTGTGAAAGATAAAACTTCTTGAGATCTCAACTCTCTAGGTGATTACATATGTAGTGGTGACACATTGTGGTTTCTTATCGATCTCATCAAAAGACATAGGTCATCTGTCATGGTATTTCAGATGACCACAGTTATAAAACTGGATGCGCACAATTACCAACCATAGTGATATGCGTTTAGACATTTTCTTTTGGACCTATTTATGAATATGGTTCATCTGCTTATAACTGTTATACCCATGTTTCTGTTGTTAGTATATCTGAGTTCTTATGCTTATAAAAATGTTATTGTTGCCTATTTTATTGTATAAAGTGGCAACTTTATACAACTTTATCATGTATTTTATTGTATACTATGAAGTATTCTGTCATGTTTTTATATGTTGCTCAAATAAATCTTTTTTACAAGCATAAATAATTTTCTTTTAAAGAAAATTAAATTTTTTTCCAGAATTATATTTTTAGAATTTTCAATTTTTAGGATTGTGATTTCTGATATTATGGTGTTTAGAATTATGTCTTTTGGTATTATGGCCCAACTCTGGTTTTTGTGACTGGCTTCTTTTGTTTAACGTGTTTTCAAGGTTCATCCACATTGTAGTATGTACAAGTACTTCATTCCTTTTAATTACCAAATAATATTCTATTGAACAGCTATACCATACTTTATCCATTCACCAGTTGATGATAATTTGGATTGTTTCCATCTTTTAGCTACTGTGAATTCTTCTTCTGTAAACATTCATGCACAAGATTTTGTGTGGACACATGTTTTCACTTGTCCTGGATATATACCTAGGAGGGGAATTGCCAAATCTTATGGTAACTCTGTGTATAGAAGAATTGCCAGACTATTTTCCAAAGTGGCTTGGAATTCTTCTATTGGTGCTCACTGCATTGGTGCATGGCATCTAGGCCATGGTTTTAAATATCATCTCTATACTGAAGTCTCGCAAACTTGCCTCTGAACTCGAGATCCACATGACCCATTCATTGCCCACCCACATGTCCATCACCTAACTCCTGACTTTCCCCTTCACCTCACACCCCTGACCTCAAGCCTGCTTTTCCTCTTATCTTCTTCTCAATTAATGGATTCCCTTCTTCCAGTTGCTCAGGACAAAAACCTCAGAGTTGCTCTTGACTCCTCTCATTCTATCCCATCCCATATCTAATCTGTCAGCAAATCCTGTTTGCTCTACTTTCAAAATGCTGTCCCCGCTCCCTGTCTCCAGTAGCTCCTCTGCTACCACCCTCATCCAAATCACTCTCACTTCTTTATCACATTGTTGCAACAGCCTCCTAACTTGCCTTCCAGCTCCAGCTTGATTACCCTTCAGTCTATTCTCAACAGAGTATTCTGGATGAACTTTAAATAACTCTAATTGCTTTCCATTTGAGACTATGGCATTGAGGATCGTGTCTTTCGGGATTATTATTGGCTCTGACATGCGCACGCAGGTTGAAAGTGCCAGGAAGTTAACATTCCCAGGATTAACCTTCCCTCTATTATCTTCATCCTCAGGGTAGCACAACACTGAAGTGTCTTGTAAACAGTGTCCCAAAGGTCCCAGAGGGACCAAACCCCAGTTGCTCTGTTCATTAATGCATCTTTGAATGGATTTTCTTTCCTGTTTTGCTTTCCACAACTCCCTACTGATGCTTCTGGGATAATCTCACAAATAAACTACCTATTTCTGTGTCTACTTTTGGAGGAATCCAGCTAAGATAAAAATCTTTATAAAGAAATCTTGCCTATATTTCTGTTTCTTAGAGTCGTGAAAAAGGAAATACTAGTTCAAAAAGTGATTTTTTTTAAAAACTGAGATTTGAGTTCTCTGTGTCAAAACCACCATCTGTATCTGGGGAATTCCACTTTATAAGTCTTGGTGGGAGGGAAGAGTTTGTCTCTTTCTTAGAAGATAGAAACACCATATATTCACTCTGTTAGCGTCTCGAAACTATAGTATTAACATATGACTCAGGTTTGGCTAAGCAGATGGATCTTTCCTAGATTATGTTTGGGAGGTAGAAATGCAAAGAAGACAAGATAGGGAAGACTCTTCCCTGTTGGGGTTAGTTGTTTTAACAACTTCCAGTTTTTGGAGACCACATTGGTGGTGGTGACCATGGCAATTACTAGAATCCAGTGCCCACGGGGTGAGCAACACAAGCTGCGGCGTGAAGGGCAGCGCTGCCCAATAGAAATGTAATATAAGGCCAGGAGTGGTGGCTCACACCTGTAATCCCAGCACTTTGGGAGGCTGAGGCGGGTGGATCATGTGAGGTTAGGAGTTCAAGAGCAGCCTGGCCAATGTGGTGAAACTCCGTCTGTACTAAAAATACAAAAATTAGCCAGGCGTGGTGGCTTATCCCTGTAATCCCAGCTACTGGGGAGGCTGAGGCAGGAGAATCACTTGAAGTCGGGAAGCAGAGGTTGTGGCGAGCCAGGATCGCACCACTGCACTCCAGCCTGGGTGACAAGAGTGAAACTCTGTCTCAATTAAAAAAAAAAAAAAAAAAAAGAAATGTAATATAAGCCACACATGCCATTGAAAACTTTCTAGTAGTATAATTTTTTTAAAAAAAAGTAAAAAAAGAAACAAGTAGAATTAATTTTAAGAATGTATTTTTCTTAACCCAAATATCCCAAATGCTATCAGTTTAGCCTGTAATCCATTTAATAAATTATTGAGCTATTTTATAATTATTTCTTTTGCACTTTAGTAATCTGGTGTGTATTTTGCACTTAGAGTACATCTGAATTTGGATTAGCCATATTTCAAATGCTCAGTAGCTGGTTGTGGCTGGGGACTCCCATATCGGGCAGTGTAGGCCTAGAGCTGAGAGGCAGTGGGCAGCCATGTCTTCACACAAAACTAGATCTGTACTGTGCTGTGATTTATGCACTGTTACTTTTTGAGTCTCTAAGCCTAGTGTTTCAATTCCCTGGTTGCATCTGTTAGCAATTTAACATATTTTCATTTCTACCTAAATCAGCCTTAGTTAAGTTTCTGTTGTTTGCAACTAAGAACCGTATTGTTATAGAAATTTCAATGAGAAGCTTTGTAGGCACAGACATTCAAAGAAATGAGGAGATCTGGGATTGTGTATCTGGCCTTGTTAGAAATTATGATAGTTTAGATTACTGTTCAGCAAATATTCATTTTCTTTTTCCTCCTCCTGTGGGTAGAATATATTACCCTGCCTCATGATGTTGGAGTTGACCATGTGACTTGCTTTGGCTAGTAAGATGTCAGTGGATATAATGTGGGCAAAGTGCTGAGATGTGTTTGTGCAATGGTTTCCTGGCCTCTTGTACTTCTGCTGTCACCATGAGGAAAATATGCCCCTGTTAGCTGGTGGGTAAAGGAAAATGAAAGGTATGTGAAATAATTTGAAGACCTAGTTAAACTCAAGCTAGGTTAGCCAACTTCTGTCAATCTGAAGTTAAAAGAAAAAGCATAAGTGATTATATTAAGCCATCTAGTTATGTTATGTAGCATTATTGTTGGAATGACTGAAACAGAACTAAAGGTAGCAAAAGTTACAGCTAGTAAACAATGAGTCTCTAACATACGGTATGCAGAGGAGACACAGTATATTAATTTATTCACCCTAGAATGTAGTGCTAACGAAGCAAAGTTTTGAGGAAGCAATTAGCTTGTTAGAGTATAGTAAAATGACTTATATAAGACTTGTAGTAAATAGTATTTATTGTTAAAATTTCCAAATATTTTAAAGAAATAGATTTATAGTTGTACAATTTGCAGTTGTACTGTTTCCTGCTTAAGGCATTGATTGAAAATCAGTGACTTTTTTTTTTTTTGGCTAAAGAAACATCACATTTCTTTCAGTCACTGGGTTGAGAGAGCCAAAATATACACACAGAAAAACTGAGTCTTTGGTTTGCCAAAATTCAATGTCAGTTGAATTTACAGCCTTGCCATGTGTCTGATACAAAGTTTGGGCATTGATGTTATCCTCAGCAAACTAACACAGGAACAGAAAACCAAATGCCTCGTGTTCTGCCTTGTAAGTGGGAGCTGAACAATGAGAACACATGGACAGAGGGAGGGGAACAATGAACACTGGGGCCTGTGGGTCAGAGGAACAACGGGGACAGGGAGAGCATCAGGATAAATAGCTAATGCTTGTGGGGCTTAATAGCTAATGCATGTGGGTGCAGCAAATCACCATGGCACACGTTAACCTATGTAACAAACCTGCACGTCCTGCACATGTATCCTGGAACTCAAAATCAAATTAAATTAAAAAAAAATCTATTACTTCGTCTTGTTTAAAAAAATGAGTTACAAGTTACATACAATATAATATGCCCTTTTGAATGTGTAGTCCTATGAGTTTTGACAAACACTCGTGGTTATGTAATGATCACTACTACCATGATCAAGATATAGAATATTTTTATCACCTCTCAAAAAAAAAAAATAAAGTTTGGGCATTGATCAAGAAGAAATAGAATGCCGAGAATGAAAGTCTTATATGGGAGGAACTTCAACTCCTCCATGAGTTTTATTGGCAACTAAAGCCACCTTTCTCTTTCTGATGATGCTCTTTCCCCTTTGCTTGAAGACTCTTAACAAGCCCTCAAACAGGCTCATCTAAGAGATTTACCTGACCAGAGACCCTAATTTGTCTTTTGTTCCATCCATACCCTCTTCTTTGTCTCTAAGGCCTTAAATGTTGTCAGATCCCAACATGTTCTGGGAGCCAATTTAAAGGCGAATTTGCAAGATGACAGAATAGCCACAAAAAATTGCAAAACTTTGTTAATTTATATCAGACTTGTGGGTTTGTGTGTATGTGTGTGTATTTTGAATGAGTAGGCCAAAGAGGGAACTGATGAGTTTAGATTGGGCTGATTTTAGCATCATGGGGACAACTCACTGAGATTCTGGATTCAATGTGCCTCTTCGAGCTGAGAGTAATTCTAATTGTTTGTTTGGTTGACTTGTCTTGGAAACAAAGCCTTACTTTGTGTTTGAATCAGAAACAACCAGTGGCATTATTATTCTAAAAAACAACAGATGTTGGAAAAGAAGAGCAAATTGAACCAATTTCTCCTCACTCAAAAGTTTTTTGTAGTAGATATAGATTGGAAAGATGTAGAAAAGTGGAGAAGAAAATAAATTGGGAATGTTCAACAGTGTAAGTGAATAAGATCAGGCATATAATTCATGAAGCAATATTGTTGGTTTTTCACACAATGGAATACTCTTAAATCAAATTTAAAATCTGGTAGGATGTTGAAGAGAAAATTTCATTCGTTCATTCATTCATTCATTCAAATGTTCATTAAATGTCTAATATGTTCACACACAGTATTTTAGGTACTGGAGATATAGCAATAAACTAGGGAAATTAAAATTTTCTCATGTAACTTATATTCTAGTGGAGAAAGAGAATGAACAAATGCATTAAAATATACAGTATTTTAGAAGGTTATCTATGTAATATGAACCCCAAAGTATCTGAGACAGGTCTCGATTTAGCCAAAGTTAGGCATGCACTTGTGATACAGCCTCAGGAGATCCTGATGACATGTACTCAAGGTTATTGGGGGTACAGCTTGCTTTTATACATTTTAGGGAGAAATAGTACATCAATCAATACATGTATGATTTACATTGGTTCGACCTGGAAAGGTGGGAAAACTCGGAGCCATGGCTTCCAGGTCATAGGTAGATTTAAAAATTTTCTGATTGGCAATTGGTTGAAAGAGTTATTATCAATAAAAAGGAATGTCTGGGTTATGATAAGGGATTGTGGAGACCAAGGTTTTATCATGCAGCATGACATCTCCAGGTAGCAGGATTCAGAGAGAATCAATTGTATATATTTCTTACCAGACTTAAGATCTGTGTGGATGTTAATTCTGGTTGGCTCTTCCTGAATTCCAAAAGGGAGGAAGAACTAATGAGGCATGTTCAAACCCTGCTTCCCGTCATGGCCTGAACTAGTTTTTCAGGTTAATTTTGGAATGCCCTTGGCCAAGAGGAGAGGTCTATTCAGATGGTTGGGGGTGGGTCTTAGAATTTTATTTTTGTTTACAGTAAGAAGAAAATAAATCTGCTTAAATCAGGATTGCCAGGGTGTAGAAGAGTACAATTTAAAAAATGGTTGTCAGGGATGATGTCAATGAGAATGTCACATTTGAGTAATAGCCTGAAAGGAGGCATTAAAGTAGCCTTGTGCATCTCCAAGGGAAGACTATTCTAGGCAGAAAGGACCAGGGAAAAGATTGGGACCTTAACTGGCCCCATGGAGTGGAGTGAACCAGGGTGATACTAGTAGGAGGTGAAGTCAGAGGTATAGAGTGGAGCCTGATTGGATTATTTCCCACAAAGATGAAAGATAGAGAATTATAAGCAGTGGAAAATTAGAAACCAACATTGAAGTTAGACACGGTCAGAAGTCCTTCATCAGCAAGTGGAAGTGGATTCCACTAATATCCAGGATTAGGTCCACGTCAATTGTGAAGGCAGAAATAAGTTGCATAAATAACTTTATGAACACCCACCTTGCCTCCTCCTGCTGCCACTGTGCTCTTGTGGGGGAATTTCTTCATATCAGTTGACTGAAGAGGAAAACATTTGATTCTTTTAAAAGGATGGCTCTGCATATTTGTGTACCAACCAGAAATAGATTGCTGAGGCATTACTTTCACCCTCAGGAGTGGTCCTGAAGGACAGTCAAAATGGAAATTCTCCCAGTGAAAAGAAATGTAAACAATTTATCTTATTGTCCACTTTGTCAGTTAGTAGAAAGCCCCAGGTAGGTATCTGTACTGATTGATGGGCAGTGGTTAATGGTATAATCAGATTGTCAGGGAACTAAAAGAAGCAGAATTGTAAGATTGATCACAAAGTGTTTGGGGAAGACACTTACGTATGGACCCCTCTGAATGGGGTTTCTAAGTGTGACTAAATATAGCCTATGCAACTGACCAACAAAAGGCTACAGTGAATGAGGGTTTTAATTATCAGGTGGACAAGATGACTCACTATTTATGTCAGTCGGCTTTTTTCCGATTTCCTTAGTACTTGATTAAAGTGGATATGGTGACAGACATTAACACATGGACTTTTTCTAAAAAATCTGACCTTGTGTACTTTCCAGAAACAGCAATTAACCCTGAGCTTGTAATACAATACCATGCCCTAGGGAGGCCAGTGAGACTTCTATCAAGGAGGAGGCTATGACACTTTAGATTTTAATTTGCCTTTCTTCCTAATTTTGCTTCAGTACCACTATACATGGAATGACTATTTTATACACAGTTATGATATTCCACCCAGCCTTTCTCTGATCAAGGAAGTCTACTTTACAGTGAAAAAAAAAGTGAGGCGAAGGGTGATTGACAAGTCTAAGATACCCAAGGCTCAGAAACAGCTATGGCCGATTGGAGTCTCACATATAGGAGGGCTTAGACACAACACCTTGTGAGTAGAGGACTGTCCCGTAATATCCTTTTAGCCAAGGATCAGTATACAGTATTATATCTCCCACAGACTGAATACATGCATTTGGAGACAATAGGCTGGAAGTGAGAGTAGAGTTTCTCCCTAAATAGGAGAAAGTGAAATCACTTAATAATCTATTTGCAAATGTTTTACCTCCCATCCTCACTCTTTCAGACTTTGAAGATTTTAGTATTGAAGAGAAGAATGTTTCCTTCTGGGATATTTGGCAAATGATTCCTTTAAATTTGAAGCTTAGACTATAGCTTACCCATTCAGAGTTCTTCATGCCACTGAGTAAATGAGCAAAAGGAAGTTATGTTGTTAACTAATTAATCCTGTCAAGGGTTTTACTACACAGTGGGCACAGAGAGAGGCATGATAGTGCTAAAATAATAATCTGAATTTCCTCCTAGTACAGCCATGCCCAATAGTAAAATTTAACAAAAGCTAAAACATCACTTTATAAGCAGAATAATCTATGGCTCAGGTATTATACTTTAGGACTAAGATTCTGAGTCACCTATTGGTTGAAGGGCCACGACTATCTGGAGTGCTGGTTAAAGACAAAGGCACATGGAATAAGTAATGGAGAAGGGCAGTCATAAGTACCTTATTTTATCAACTGAAAGCTTTGGAGTTTATCAAAGCATCCAAGCCTCCCTTTCTTTGTGTGTGTGTGTGTGTGTGTGTGTATGTGTGTGTTTTAAATTTTTTTATTTTTTATTTATTAATTTATTGTTTTTAGAGATCGTGGGTCACTGCATCCTCCACCTCCTAGGCTCAAGCGATTCTCCACCTCAGCCTCCTGAGTTCCTGGGACTACAGGCACTTGCCAACATGCCTGGCTAATTCTTGTTTTCTTTTTTTAATAGAGACTAGGTTTTGCCATATTGTCTAGTCTGGTCTCCAGCTCCTGGGCTCAAGGGATCCTCCCACCTTGGCCTCCCAAAATGTTGGGATTATAGGGGTGAGCCAGTGTGCCTAGCCACTTCATGAGTCTTTAACTTTTATTCCCCAGCTCTTATCACTCTATAGCAAGCTGTGCTCATCTTCTGAACTTACAACTAGAATTAGCAAATGCCCTAAGAGGAAAAGTCATCCTGACTGTCGGGTTCACCTCTCAGCAATATCCTCCTTTCTTGGATTTTGGCCCATCAAGAGCTCTCAATCTTGGTAGCTTTATGACACATTCAAACATTTTTTTTTAAATCCTTTTTTTTTTTTTTAGTTTTCTCAGTAAGATGGTTAGTCTAAAACAATCTAGTTTGCATTTAGCAAACTCATAAAACCATATTTCTTTTCTTCATAGCACTTGTCTCAGTTTGCAATTAGAAACTCATTTCTGTGATTATTTGCTAAATATCTGTCTCCCCCACAACACATAATTAGAAACTGTACCCATTTTTGCTCACTGGATTATCTATGGCCTAGCACAGTGCTAGGCACATAGTAGATACTTAATATTTACTGAGCCAATTAATGAATGAACCTTGGGCAAGTTGCTTATTATTAACAATAGCAAGCACCTGTTAAGTGCAAAACACTAGGGTCAAGTTATGGCACTTAGAGTCTAAAGACTTTTGCTCTTATATCCTACCATTTATCCTTATCAATGAAACAACACAAAATGTTTTGCCTTCAGGATCAAGGCTTTTTCAGATATAGATTTTAAATGGCTCAGAAAGGAATGAGTATTTGAAGAAAGAATTGTACATAGATTTAACTGGAAGGGAGGAGCCCAAGGAATTTAACACAGAAATGGTTAGTGGCACAGACCCTAAATCACAGTCACTCAGAGAATGGGCACTGATGATGTGAAATAGTTAGGGTTGGCCAGGTGTGGTGGTTCACGCCTGTAATCCCAGCACTTTGAGAAGCCAAAGTGGGTGGATCGCTTGAGTTTAGGGGTTCAAGACCAGCCTGGGTAACATGGCAAAAACCTCTTCTCTACTAAAAAGACAAAAAATTAGCCAGGTGTAGTGGCACACACCTGAAGTCCCAGCTACTTGGGTGGCTGAGGTGGAAGAATTGCTTGAGCCTGGGGAAGTCAAGGCTGCACAAGTGCACCATGATTGTACCACTGCACTCCAGCTCTGATTAGGGGACTGTGTCCCAGCTCTGATTTTGGACTGTGTCCAAAAAAAAAAAAAAAAAGTTAGCATTAAGTGCCTGGAAAAAAGGCTACATGGTGTCAGCGTCTAAGTATCAACTGAATAGAGTTTAAACTGAGTCAATACTGTGGGAAAATGGCCTGTGATGGCCCTAAAGAGGGGATAAGGTGGCCAGGTGTGGTGGCTCATGCCTGTAATCCTAGCACTTTGGGAGGCCGAGGCGGGCGGATTGCCTGAGCTCAGGAGTTCAAGACCAGCCTAGGCAATACAGTGAAACCCTGTCTCTACTAAAATACAAAAAAAAAAAATCAGCCAGTTGTGGCGGCATGCACCTGTAGTCCCAGCTACTCTGGAGGCTGAGACAGAAGAATTGCTTGAACCCGGAAGGCAGAGGTTGCAGTGAGCCGAGATTGTGCCACCGCACTCCAGCCCAGGCAACAGAGTGAGACTCCATCTCAAAAAAAAAAAAAAAAAAAAAAGAGGGGATAAGGTAAACAAGTCAATAGTTAGAAACACAAAATACGAAAACTGTTAAGTCACAGACCTGAAATCTTGTGTATTCTTGAAATTTGTGCATGTGTATTTTGTTGTTTTTATCATTTTATTTCATACTTTATAGACAGACTAACTTAATAATTTATGTTTGCTGTCTTCATAAGTATTTATATCTGTGCATACATATAGATACATGTAATTTAGAGTATATATATAGGATGTTTTATTAATGCTTTCTTGGTTGTAAATCCTTGAAAGAATGCTAATTACTCTGTCTTTATTTCTTAATTAGGCACTATGCAGCCTCCATAATAACTACTAGCTGTGAACCAGAGCACTATAAAAGTTACTCAAGTAATTGCCTTACAAACTACAACTCTACTTAAGTGACAAGTCATATGAGTTAAATAAAAATTGTAAAAACAAAGTAGCCTCCTATCATATTAAAAGTCCTTCAGCATTTCAGTTCCTGGATGATGGTGAAAGGAGCTATACATTTAGAAATAGAAGAATATCCATCTTAGATGATCCCAAAGAAGCATCTTTTCATGCTTTTTTTTTTTTTTCTTAAGATACTGGATCTCACTGTGTTGGCCAGACTGGAGTGCAGTGGTGTGATCATAGCTCACTGCAGTCTCTGAACTCCTGGGCTAAAGTGATCCTCCTACCTCAGCTTCCAGAGTAGCTGGGACTACAGGCACGTGACACTATGCCTGACTAATTTTTCAAATTTCTTGTAGAGATAGAGTCTTGTTTTGTTGCCCAGGCTGGTCTCGAACTCCTGCCCTGAAGTGATCCTCCTGCCTCAGTCTCCCAAAGTGTTAGGATTAAAAGTGTGAGCCACCAAGCCCTGCCCATGATCAATTTTAACTTGCAATTGCATCATTTAAGAAGAAAGTTTTATTCAGAGCTAGTAGCTACAGCTAGCAGTACATTCAGTTGCTGGTAACAAAATCCAGACAGACTGAACAAAGTAGGGATCATATTCTCTCATGTAAGGACAAACTAAAATAAAGCTGTCCTGGGCTGGTATGAAAGCTCAAAGGTTAATAGAGAACCAGACTCCCATCTTTCTTTAGGGCATGGCTTTGCATCTTCAAGCACACATATGATGTTTCCTAGAACTCCAGACATTGTGAACATGTTTTAGGAAGAAAGGGGAAAAAATAATGACAAAATTTAGTCAGCCTCCTTTAAAGCAGTTTCCAAAAAGCCATCCGTGACTTCTTTTACCTCATTGGTTTTCAGTCCCGCAAGGGAGGATGGGAAATATAGTCATTGAGCTGGGCACATTATCACTGGAAAAAAATTTGAATTCTGTTAAGAAGAAAGGGCAAAACAGATTGAGTTGTGTCACAGAGATTCAAAATGTTCTAAAAAATTTCAGGGCAAGAAGCTATTTTTACATACCTAATATATGCCAGGCTGTCTACTACATCCCAGGGGACAAAGACAAATATGAGATTGGGCCTTCTCTCAAGGAGCTGACTGTTTAGTGAGGGTGGCAGACTGTAAAAAACATATCTCAATTTATGTCTTGATAATGATATTCCAGGACTTTTCCTTAGTTCAGCTAAAGAGGGGGTCTGCCCCACAGCCACAAAAATTTAGGCTCGCAGACGATTTGAAGGGAGAGAATAATGGGATTTATAGGGCAAAAAGGAAAAAAGGGGGAACAGGGGCTCTCTGCAAGGTCAGAGTTCCTGCTAGTGTGCTCACCACCTCACAGCTTGAATTCCAGCCACCCAGGAAGTCTGGCTGTCTCAATGAGAGGTTTGATGGGGTGTTGTGGGAGAGCAGAGATAAATTCAATCAAACCTGGAAGTCTTGGCTTCTGGGAAGTGATATTCTCAGAATCTAATCTTGAAGGATGAATAAGAGCCAGATGACTTTCCAGGCTTAGGAAACATCACAAAGAGAGCTAGGATAAGGAAAACATCATTGTTTACCAAGAACTGCTAGCAGCTAGGGATTATTAGAAGGTAAAATAGAGGGTAGTTGCAGACAGCATGATTTTATATTTTAAAAAACCCATCATCTGAGCCCAAAAACTTCTTGAACTGATAAGCAACTTCAGCAAAATCTCAGGATATAACATCAATGTGTAAAAATCACAAGCATTCCTTTACACCAACAATTGGCAAGCAGAGAGCCAAATCATGAATGAACTCCCATTCATAATCTCTACAACGAGAAACAATATCTAAGGAATACAGCTAACAAGGGATGTGAAGGACCTCTTCAAGAAGAACTACATACAACTGCTCAAGGAAATAAGAGAGGACAAAAACAAATGGGAAAACATTCCATCCTCATGGACAGGAAGAATCAATATCGTGAAAATGGTTATACTGCCCAAAGTAATTTATAGATTCAATGCCATTCCCATCAAACTATCATTGGCATTCTTCATAGAGTTAGAAAAAACTATTTAAAACTTCATATGGAATCAGAGAAGACCCCATATAGCCAAGAGAATCCTAAGCAAAAAGAACAAAGCTGGAGGAATCATGCTACCTGACTTCAAACTATACTGCAGGGCTACAGTAACCAAAACAGCATGGTACTGGTACCAAAACAGACTTATAGACCAATGGAACAGAACAGAGACCTCAGAAATAACACTGCACATCTACAACCATCTGATCTTTGACAAACCTGACAAAAACAAGCAATGGGGAAAGGATCTCCTATTCAGTAAATGGTGCTGGGAAGACTGGCTAGCCATATGCAGAAAACTGAAACTGGACCCCTTCCTTACATATTATACAAAAATTAACTCAAGATGGATTAAAGACTTAAAATCCAAAATCATAAAATCCTAAAAGAAAACCCAGGCAATACCATTCAGGACATAGGCATGGGCAAAGACTTCATGACAAAAATGCCAAAAGCAATTGCGGCAAAAGCCAAAAATGACAAATGGACCTAATTAAACTAAAGAGCTTCTGTACAGCAAAAGAAACTATCATCAGAGTGAACAGGCTATCAACAGAGTGGGAGAAAATTTTTGTAATCTATCCATCTGACAAAGGGCTAATATCCAGAATTTACAAGGAACTTAAACATATTTATAAGAAAAAAACAACCCCATCAAAAAGTGGATAAAGGATACAAACAAACATTCTCAAAACAAGACATTTACGTGGCTGACAAACATATGAAAAAAGCTCAATATCATGATCATCAGAGAAATGAAAATCAAAACTACAATGGAATACTATCTCATGCCAGTCAGAATGGCGATTACTAAAGAGTCAGGAAACAATAGATGCTGGTGAGGCTGTGGAGAAATAGGAATGCTTTTACACTGTTGGTGGGAATGTAAATTAATTCAATCATTGTGGAAGACAGTATGGCAATTCCTCAAGGATCTAGAACCAGAAATACCATTTGACCCAGCACTCCCATTACTGGGTATATACCCAAAGGTGTATAAATCATTCTACTATAAAGATACATGCACAAGTATGTTTATTGCAGCACCGTTTACAGTAGCAAAGACGTGGAACCAACCCAAATGCCCATCAATGATAGACTGGATAAAGAAAATGTGGTACATATACATCATGGAATACTACGCAGCCATAAAAAGAAATGAGATCATGTCCTTTGCAGGGACATGGATGAAGCTGGAAGCCGTCATCCTCAGCAGACTAACACAGGAACAGAAAACCAAACACCGCATGTTCTCACTCGTAAGTGGGAGTTGAACATTGAGAACACATGTGCACAGAGAGGGGAACAACATGCACTGGGGCCTACTCATAAGTGGGAGTCGAACATTGAGAACACATGTACACAGAGAGGGGAACAACATGCACTGGGGCCTACTGGGGGGTGGGGGGTGAGGGAAGAGAACTTAGAGGATGGGTCAATAGGTGCAGCAAACCACCATGGCACACGTATACCTGTGTAACAAACCTGCACATTCTGCACATGTATCCTTTTTTTTTTTCTTTAGAAATTAAAAAAAAAGAAGGTAAAATGGAGGATAGAGGTGAAGAAGTAAATACGTTACAAAAGGCCCAGTTTGTTAGTTGAGTAACCAGGCTATGGAAAGCCTTGGAAGAGATTTCAACCTGGTAATTCCACCATCGAACAGAATTTTAGATGTCTCATTCTGGATGTTCTGTGGAGGAAGCATCAAAGGAGGGAAAAGTTGAGAGACAGAGAGTCGTTAGGAGGCTATTTCAGTAGTCAAGGTAAGAAAGAATGGAATCCTAATTAGGCAGTAGTAGTAGGGATGGGGAGAAAAAAAAGGATTACAGAACCATGTAGGAGGAATAATTAGTGAATGAAAAGATGTGGGTAGAAGGGGAGAAAGGAATTTAGAATGACTACAAGATTTCTGCTTTAGGAAACTAGGTGGATGATGGCACCATTAATTGTCATTATAAATGCAAGAGTGGGAGGAGCAGGTGGGATGGGGATGGAGGAGTGGGAGAAATATTAGCTCAGTTGGAACATGTTGAGTTTGAAGTGTCTCTGTAGAAACACTTAGTAGGCAATTAGATATAAAACTCTTAATCTTGTGATTAAGGTGTGTATTAATCAGGGTTTGCCAGAGAAACAGAATCAATAGGAGACATATATATGAGGAGATTTTTAATGGGAATTGGTTTAAGTGATTATGAAGGCCAAGGAGTCCCACCATCTGCCATCCGCAAGCTGGGGGACCAGGAAAGCCAGTGGTGTAATTCAGACGGAGTCCAAAGGCATTAGAGCTAGGGGAGCCTACGATAGAAGTCTTGATCTGAGTCTGAAGACCTGAGAACAGTGGGGTTGGGGGCAATGGTGTAAGGTCAGTCTGAGTCCAAAGGCATTAGAGCTAGGGGAGCCTACGATAGAAGTCTTGATCTGAGTCTGAAGACCTGAGAACAGTGGGGTTGGGGGCAATGGTGTAAGGTCAGTCTGAGTCCCAAGGCCTGAGAACCAGGAGCACTGATGTCCAAGGGCAGGAAAAGATGGCTATCCTGGCTCAAACAGAAGGAGTGAGTTTGCACTTCACCACTTTTTTGTTCTATTCTGGCTCTCAACAGATTGGATAATTCATATTCACATTGGGGAGGGTGGATCTTCTTCACTTAGTTTACTGGTTTAAATGTTAATCTCTTCCAGAAACACCCTCACAGACACACCCAGAAATAATGTTCACCAGCTATCTAGGCATCCCTCAGCCCAGTCAAGTTGACACATAAAATTAACCATCACAAGTCCACCCCTTGTCAACTTGGCACCAGTACCTATCTCCTTAAACCATACTTAACCTCCAGATAAAGGCAATAACAGGGTAATAAGCACCTAACATGATACAAATATTTTGTGTATAACTCTCATCTCCTCCCCAGATGAGAAATAAAGTCTTTGAGTGATGTTTACTCATCTTCTCATATTCTATAACTTAAATATTATGATGTAAAATTAACAATATTAAAACACTAATACTGTTAACATATATGTTACATAATAAAGGAATAAGAGGAAATAAGATAATGATATTTACTTAATATATCTATATCTACATACAAATGTATTTCTAACAAAATAAGGGGGGACATCTTCATAATAGTCTTTGTTTCTGTAACTGGTCTTGTGGTCATAGCAGGTATTTATAATGACCATATTTACTATTTATTCTTTTTTCTCTTTGCTTTCATTGAGCATCTTGACTGGTGCTTCTGCTTAGTAGTCCAGATCAATCACTCCAGCTAATACTATGACTCTGTTATAGACTCATAGGCATGAGAAGCTCAAAGTGGCCAGATGACAGTCTTAACTTCCAGTTCAATGGGATCATTGTTGTGCTTCTTGGTGGAAGCTGGAACTAAGATTTTTAGGCCAGCAGAGCATAAGGTTGTGGGAACAGGAAGAAAACATTTTGGGTAATATTGAGTAGTGCCACTCCCATTTCCACCCCTTGATTCCTGTAAACCCCGGCTATCAGAGAAACAGAACTGTATGTTGTACATGCTCAATTTTGTGGCTTAGCAGGTCAGATAACACCTGGTTTATGATGGAGGTCTCAGGTTGTGTGGTAACTTGATAGCCCACGGTCAAGTGTTTGGCTTCTCCTAACTCCCAGTAGCAGTCAAAGAGCTGTCTCTCAAAAGGAGAGTACTTATCTGCAGATGATGGCAGAGCTGTGCTCCAAAATCCTAAAGGTCTGTGCTGCAGTTCATCTATGGCAGCTTGCAAATGTCTCCAAATGGCATTCCTATCTGTCACTGAAACTGCAAGCACCACTGGATCTGCTAGATCCTATGTTCCAAGTGGCATAGCAGCCTAGACCTGTTATAGAGCTTTCTTTTATTCCAGAGCCCACCCACAACTAGCAGCTTTTTGGTCACCTGATAGATGAACTGGAGGAACACACCCAAATGAAGAGATGTTGCCTTTAAAATCCCAATAGGCTCTTTAGTTATTGTACCGCTTTCTTGATTGGGAGGGGTCAAATGCAACAACTTATCCTCGACCTTAAAAGGGATATCTTGATAGGCCCCACACCACTGGACCCTTAGAAATTTCACTAAGATAGAAAGCCTCTGAATTTTAGTTGGCTTTATTTTTTATCCTCTAACGTACACTCTGTTAACAATATGTCTAGAATAGTTGTGACTTTTTGCTCACTAGATCCAATAAGCATAATGGCATCGATGTAATGAACCAGTGTGATATCTTGTTGAAGGGAAAGGCAGTCGAGATGCCTGTTAACTAAATTATGACATAGGGCTGGGGAGTTGATATAATTTTGAGGACAGAGAAGGTATATTGCTGGCCTTGCCAGCTGAAGGAAAACTACTTCTGGTGGGCCTTATAGACAGATAGAGAAAAAGACGTGCCAGATCAATAGCTGAATACCAGCTATCAGAGGATGTGTTAATTTGCTCAGTGAATGAAACCAAATCTTGTACAGCAGCTATAATTGGAGTTGTTACATGGCTAAGCTTATGATAATCATACTGTCATTCTCCAAGATCAGTCTGTGTCTTTTGCACAGGCCAAATAAGAGTTTTGAATGGGGATGTGGTGAGAATCACCACCTCTGCATCTTTCAAGTCTTTGATGGTGGCATTAATCTCTGCAATCCCTCTAGGAATGTAGTATTGCTTTTGATTTACTATTTTCCTAGGTAGAGGCAGTTCTAATGGCTTCCATTTGGCCTTTCCTATCATTATAGCCATTATTTTACAGATCAGGGAACTAGTGTGGCAGTTCTGCCAGCTGCTAAGTATGTCTATTTCAATTATGCATTTGGAAGTGGGAAAATAACCACAGATTGGGCTCAGGAACCCACTGGACCCACCGTGAGACAGACAGAGCTAAAACCCTATTGATGACCTGAACTTTATAAGCCACTACTCTGATAAAGGCCCACAGTGACATTTTGGGTCTCCTGTAATTACTGTCATTTCAGAGCCAGTGTCCAGTAGTCTCCTAAATGTCTGATTATTTTCTTTTATCCCAGTGCACAGTTACAATGATAAAAGGTCCTATGTCTCTTTAGGGAAGGTTAGGAGAAAGATTAACAGTATAAGTTTCAGGTAATGTACTGTGTTTTTCCTTGAGGGGAGGTTGCCTCCACTTCATTCAAGGAGTTCTAGGTCTGTAAACTGGCTCAAGTCTAGAAATTGATTGAAGGGCAATGTCTGTCTGTTTTTGAAATACACTTGACTTAGAACTTTTCTGCTTGTTCAGATCAAGTAAGAATTTGTAGGCTTTCTATTTCATTTGTAGGAACACTGTGATTAGCCAATGTCATTGCTCTGCAAGGGTCGGAATATTCTGACTGCTGCTTTGACTCTACTGACCGTTAGGGTAACTACATCCATCTTGCCTTTGGTGGTTGAGTGCCAGACTTGGCCCTGGCCACCCAAGATTGAATTACTCCCATTACGTTAGGTGTTGTCAAGGAGGCTGGGGCTTCCTTCACAAACTTATTTCTCAAAGTATTGGTGAAGGGTATGTTTTCTGGACCCTCCTAGTGTGCGTGAGTAGGTCTACTCTAATATACTTTAATATTTTGCTCTCCCTAAGCCTTTGAATACCTTCCTCTCCATTAAACCAAGGGCGGTCAAGCATTTCCAATTCACTTATGGTGGGCGGTGGGGCATGGGCCATCTTTTGGCTCATGTTTCAGTCAACCAGCCCAACAAACTGTTAAGCCCTTCTTTTTAAATTAAATTAAAATTTTTGATTGTGAATGGTGTAAAACAAAACTCTAAATTCATCACTCCCTCCCGTATAAATAGCCAGGTATTCCTAGAACTCTTTACAGAGTAATCCATCTTTTCCTCACTATAGTCAGCATTGCAGTATTTGTCATACATCATATTCTACGTAGAGTCTGTTTGGGGGCTCTTTACTCTTCAGTTAGCCTGTTTGCCTGCACTGCACTACTACAATTGCTATAACAATTTTAATTACTGTTATAATGGCTACAATTTAAAAATATTTAAAAATTTTAAATATCTATTTTAAAATTGTAGCCATTATAACAGCTGTATAATTATAATGTAACAATTAAAATTATAGCGGTTATAGGACAAATCTGATATCCCATTTTTCTTCCTTAAAATTGCCTTAGCTATCTTGGATTTTCCTCTTCTTTAGTATGTATAATCTTTTAAACTCTGGGAAAAAAACCTGTCAAGACTGGGATTAATCGAATTAAAATTATAATCTGGGTGAGAATTAATCTTTATGGAGTCTTCCTAACATGAAGATGGTATGTCTATTCATTTATTTAGGTTTTCTTTAATGTTTTCATTTTACATAAGTTTCATAATTTTCTACATAAAAGTTCACACAGATCTTTTATTACACTTGTTTTTAGATACCATTTTTTATCTGTTTCGTTTGTATATATATTTTTAAAAGTAAATCTTCACTTATGGCTCCTATCTAGAAATAAAATTGATTTTTATATATTGATCTAATATCTAAAAAATTAAATTAAGCCTTTTATTAAAAGATTTTTTTTTTGAAGTAGATCTCGCTCTGTCACCCAGGTTGGAGTGCAGTGGCATGGTCCTGGCTAACTGCAGCCTCTACTTCCCAAGGTCAACTGATCCTCCCACCTCACCCTCCTGAATAGCTGGGACTACATAGCATGCCACCAAGCCTGGCTAATTTAAATTTTTTTTTTTTGTAGAGACACTATCTATCTTGTTATGTTGCTTAGGCTGGTTTCAAGCTCCTGGGCTCAAGCAATTCTCCTGCCTTGGTCTCTCAAAGTATTGGGATTACAGGTGTAAGCCATGGCGTCAGGCCTAGAGTCCTTTCTATCACTCTTAGCTGCAACATTAACTGCAGAATTTCTGCCTAGTGAGCTTATATCAATAAATTTAGCCTGATTCAACATTTTCTTCTTTCCACCATTATCCCACATTCATAATAAGCGTTCCCACACATGTTCCCCAGATTTCTGCTTGTATAAATTAGAAAGCTCAAGCAGTGCTTTTAAAGTGTATTGCATCTCCTCTTGGCTCACACTTTGTATATCACCTTTAGGAATCTCCTGGGACTTCAGTCTAGTTAGAGGTCTAGAAGCAAAAAGTGGGGGTGGGTCCTGAGGAGAATCAGCATTGTCTTGCATGGCAACTGCCTCAGGGAAGGCCATTACCATTTCTTCAGTCAACAGAAGCTAGCTCCTCAGATGGAGTTGAGAAGGTCACTATCACTGTGGATGGGAAGGCCACTTTTGCTGTGATGAGGGAGGCTAATTCCACTAAGGATGAGAAGGCTGCTTCCAGTGACACTGGGAAGACCTCTTTCACTAGCAAAGAAGAATCATTAGAATGTAGGGACTTAATGTCTCCAGCTTCATCAGAGTCTTTCCACGCAGCCCCATCCCAATTCATAGAATCCCACTTTTTTCCCAAACAATGGCCTCACTTTAACAGTAGACGTTCTGCAAGACTGCAAGTTCAACTTGTATTATAATTCAGCCAATTGAAGGATGAGGTCCTATGTTTGATTTTCAGCAATTTCAGCCCTGTGACTACAGGAGATAAGGAACTCCTTCTGAGCACACATAGAAGCTCTTAGGCCATTTATTCAGCACTTGAGTTGGGAACTGGAATCCCTGAGGTCATCCTTTAAAAAACAAGGCAAACAAAACAAAACACACTTCTAGACATTAGGAGCAAAGAACCAACATCCTTATATTCCTTAGTTTTCAAAAAATGTTGGACGTTATGATATACAGTCATTTAGCTCTTTGATTCTCATAAATGGTTGATTAGGACTATCCACTGCAGATATTTTGCATATCATAGCCATTTACTATTAGTGCTCTCTTTACTACTAGAAATAGAATTTAAAAACCTGATCAGATTAGTAATCCAATTCCATAAACCCCAGAACAAATTCACAACAATTATTCATAAAATTATGTTCCTCTAGAACTACTCTTAGTACAAAAGTCTATGCTAGTCGGGGTTCTCCAGAGAAATAGAACCAATAGAACTCAAAATATATGAAGATATTTATTGTGGAAATTGGCTCAAGCAATTATGGAGACCAAGAAAGTCTCACAGTTTTCTGTTTGAGAGCTGGAGAACCAGGAAAGCAGGTGGTGTAAGTCCTGGTCTCACTCTGAAGACCTCAGAACTGAGGATAAAAAAGTGGAGAGGTTTAAGTCACTGTCCCCGTCCCAAGGCCCAAGAACCAGGGCCATGAATGTCTAAGGGGAAAGAAGGATGGATATCCAGGCTCAAACAAAAAGTGTAAGTTTATCCTTTCTCTGCCTTTTCATTCTATTCAGGCTTTCAGAAGATTGGATCATGTGTACCCACATTGGTGAGAGTCATCTCTACTCAGTCTACTTACTCAAATGTTACTCTCTTCCAGAAATACTCTCACTGACATACCCAGAAATAATGTTTCACCAGCTAGCTGGACATCCCTTAGCCCAGTCAAGATAACACATAAAATTAACCATCACAGGGTGAAGAAGTTTATTTTTAAGTTATAGCATATAGCTGGTAGTTGAATGCATGTGAATAGATGAGACTGCCTTTGGATAGAGGGTATCCAGAGAAGACCATGAAGTTAAGGCAAAAACTCTGCTAACACCAACATTTAAGGAAGAAACGCCTGTTAAGGGCAATGAGAAATTATTAAACTGAGTGGTTATTAAGTTAATCAAAATAAAACAAAATAGATTTACTAAGGGCTTCCCATGGACCAGGCACTGTGCTGTGGCTTATAATTCTGCCATGAACAAGGCAGACTTAGTCCTTTTCTTCCTGGAGCTTAGAGTATAGAGATGCATATATTTAAGAGAACTTTAATTGAGAATGGAACAAATGAAAATAATCGGTTTTTTGGAGCTCAAAAGGTAGTGAATAGAGCTAGTTTGGAAAAGCCTTCTCTACAGAAGTAATACTTAAGCTAATACCTAATAAGAAGATAATTTGGTGTGGGGAGGTGGTTAAGAATCAAGACAAAAGTATAAGGGTATGCAACAGTACCACATGACTAAACACTCTGAATTTGGTGAGAACTTGGTGCATTTGAATTGTGATATCAACATGGTAGAGTACAAAAAAGAGGAGAGAGAAGTATGTGACAAACCTAGAGAGATGGGGGTGGGGCTAGTTCACATGAGACCAAATAGTCCATGTTTATTCCATATTCCAAGGGAAATAGAGGCCATATGCAATGACCATTAAATTTTCTTTTTGTCTGGCTAGCTTCCCACTGCTTCATTTTTAAACATTTCCTCTTCTACCCCATGAGATCTTGGTTGAATTTCCAGTTACCTGGATCAGTTTGCACCCCAGGATAGCTAATAAGAGGACTCCATCCCTTTGGAGACCAAAGATTAGGTTAGTGGAAATATATAATTTAAGCAGGGCTAATCATAGTCTAATTTATGTGGATCCTTGGATGAAAAATTTTATTTTCCCCTCCTTAGATTTGCCAGCAGACATCTTGATACAACATAAAGAAAGCTTGTTTGAGACAAAAGCCAAGTGGAGGCAAAGTAGCCAAGAGATGGGGAGACAGTAGTACAGATCCCAATGATCTCATTTGATTCTTGAATTCATCCAGAGTACCTCTTGGACTTTTCAGTTTCTAAATGCCATTGAATTTATTTTTGATTAATCTAATTTAAATTGGGTCTCTGCCATGTAAAGTTAAAACAACATAGATATCAAAGGATACAATGTAAATATATAGAAATAAATTTTATATCTTAAAAAGATCATTTATAATAAAACCAAAAATAAAATACATAGAATAAATCTAATGAGAGATAGGCAGGAACTCAACAAAAAAACTATACATTTAAACCAAGAGAAATTAAAGACCTAAATAAATGGAGGACTCCAACAAGTTCAAGGGTTAGAAAAATTATTATTCTAAATATTTCTGTTTTAAAAATTGATCTATAAAAGCCATGCAATCCCAATCAAAATTTCAATCTATGTATGTATGTGTATATTTATACAAAATATATAAAATATATATATACACACACACATGCACACACACATATACGCACATATATGTGTGTGTGTAGAGCTGATTCTACAATTTATAGATTTTTTTTTAAGCCAAGCATAGCCAAGACAATCTTGAAGAAAAAAGAAGAAGTCATGTTATATAGCTACAGCAATTAAGGTAGTGTGGTATTGGCACAAGGATATACACATAAACTAATGGAACAAAATAGGGAGTTTAGAAATAGCCTCAGACATATAAGGTCACATGAAATTACAAAAGTGTCACACTGTTATGCAGTGGGAAAAAATATTGTCCTTAAATAATGATTCTGGGTAAATTGGGTAAACATATGAAAAAAATGGAGGTTGACTACCAATGTACATGATACAGTACAATCAGTTTTAGGTGGATTGTATCTAAATGGAAATGGTAAAATAATAAAACTTTGAGAAAATAACACAGAATACTTCATGGCATTCTGGTAGGCAAGTTTTTTTTTCTTTTTTGAGAATATAAAAAGTATTAACCATAAAGGAAAAAATTGATAATTTAGACTACTTTAAAATTAAGAATTTCAATCATCAAAAGACCTCATTAAGAAGTGGAAAAGACAAGTCAAAAGATGGAAGGAAGGAGATAATTGAAATATATATGTTATATATATATAGGTTTGATAAAGGACTATTAGAAATCAAAAAGAAGGCAGAAACCTAATAGAAAAATGACAAATGACTTTAACAAACACTTCACAAAAAGTACATCCAAATAGCAAATAAGCACATGAAAAGGTATCTTATTCATCAGGGCAATGCAAATCAAAACACAGTAAGATACCACTACACAATCATGAGAACAGCTATCATTAAAAAAACTGACATTATGGCCAGCGCAGTGGCTCACTTCTGTAATCCCAGCGCTTTGGGATACCAAGGCAGGTGGATCATGAGGTCAGGAGTTTGAGACCAGCCTGGCCAAAATACAAAAATTAGCTGAGCATGGTGGTGGGCACCTGTAGTCCCAACCACTTGGGAGGGTGAGGCAGAAGAATTGCTTGAACCTGAGAGGTGGAGGTTGCAGTGAGCCAAGATCGTGCCAAGGTACTCTAGCCTGGGTGACAGAGCGAGACTCTGTCTCAAAAAACAAAGCAAAACAAAACAAAAACTGACAATATTAAGTGTTAATGCAAACAGGGAGTAATTGGAATTCTCAAATGTTAATGAGAGTTCAAATTGGTAAAACCACTTCAAAAAATTGTGTGGCAATATCTACTCTATAGCTAAACACATAATCCTATGATTTAGTAGTACTATTCCTAGGTGTATTACTAACAGAAATACAAACATATGCATACCAAAAGGCATGTATAAGAATGTTCTTAGCATCTTTGTTTACAATAGCCTTAAACTGGAAACAATTAAAATGTCCACCAGCAGTAGAATGAGTAAATACATTTTATACAGGGGAAATCCACAGAGCAATAAAAATGAATAAGCTATTGCCGTGTGCAACACTGAGGGATGAGTCTCGCATATGTAATTTGAGAGAAAAAACCCAGATCCAAAAAGCACAGTGTGTGATACCACTTACATGAAGTTAAAAAACTAGTAAAGTTAATGAATAATGATGGAAGTCGGCATAGTAAGTTCTTTTGGGGTGCGGCTGGGAGACTGTTCTCATTCTACTTCCTGACCTGTGGCAGTGACAAGGGTAGATTTCACATGGTGAACATTCATGAAGCTGTACATTCATAATCTGTGTGCTTTTCTGTTTGTACGTGATACATCGGTAAAAAGGTTACTTAAAGAGAAATAGAGTTTCAAGAGGGAATGCATGTATTGGACTGGGTACTTAATTATATTTGAATTTGTTTCCGAATAAAATTTCAAGATAATTAAAACTGAGATTTTTTCTTTTCCGCATTTTTTTCTTAATGTTGCATGGTCTTTACCCTTTCAGTCAGTGGCATCTGGTATTTAAGAGGAAAAACAGATTCAGCCAAGCAAAGAAGACAGTTTATTATTTGGAAATCATGGAAGTAATAAAGATCTTAAAAGCCTAAGTTTTGGCCGGGTGCAGTGGCTCATGCCTGTAATCCCAGCAATTTGGGAGGCCGAGGCGGGTGGATCACCTGAGGTCAGAAGTTCGAGACTAGCCTGGCCAACATTGTGAAACCCCATCTCTACTAAAAATACAAAAATCAGCCAGGTGTGGTGGCACGTGCCTGTAATCTCAGCTACTTGGGAGGATAAGGCAGGAGAATCGCTTGAACCTGGGAGGCGGAGGTTGCAGTGAGTCAAGATCATGCCACTGCACTCCAGCCTCCTGGGCGACAGAGCAAGACTCCATCTCAAAAAAAAAAAAAAAAAAAAGAAAGCCTAAATTTTGAATGAAGAGCCTAATTTTTGAGCCAGAAAAAGTTTTTATAAATCTCCCCAAAGCAAGATTTTTAGCATCAGTTTTCAAAGCTTGCAGAAAGAATACATCAAATTTATCCATAAACAACACAGCAGGGTGAGAATAGATTCAAAGCCAGTTTTTCTGACACACGGAGATTTTTTTTGTCTTTTTAATTTTTAAAATATTCTTGGCATGTGAGTGGAGCTTCAGAATTAGGAAAAGGAAGCGAGATAGTTAGCAGCTGGTGTGAGTTTCTAAAGCTGGTAGGGCACCATTTTGTCTCTTAAGATTTAGGTCTCGGTAGGGTTGGGGTTGGAGGAATTATAGGAATGTCTGACCCACTGGGTAAATCTGAGAGCAGAGTGGCCTATATCTTGCTCTGTTGGGAGTAGCCTGGGGAGACTACAATTATTGTAGAGAAGCCTTATGCCCGCTGTGGTCCTGGAGTGACAGAAGAGCAGTGGTTCAGTGCGATGTTGGGCAGACCGGGTTTATGGGCAGACTGAAAGTTCAGCACACACATGCAGTGTGGTGTGGAAAAAACAACAACATGGAATACAAAAATTAACCGGGCGTGGTGGCCTGCACTTGTAGTCCCAGCTACTCAGGAGGCTGAGGTGGTAGGGTTGCTTGAGCCTGGGAGGTTGAGGTTGCAGTGGGCTATGGTCATGCCACTGCAGTCCATTCTGGATGAAACTGTGTCTCAAAAAACAAAAAAAAAAAAAAAAAAAAAAAAAAGGGAAAAGCAACACGGGCTCTGAACTCTGAATGTCCTAAGAGGGGGAAGAAAGGTGTGTGCAACTGCTAAGAGATGCCAGTCACATCCAAAAGGCTATGGAGGAAGTGAACTGATACATGTAAAGGCCTTAGAATAAAAGCCAGTTGTTGTTGATGTAGTTTTTCACTTCTGAGTACATATGGGGCTTTAGAACTAAGTTGTTAATAATAAAGAGCTGAAAACAAGTGCACTCATTAAGAATATGATGCCACTCACAGCTGCATACTTCACCCTCTCTCTGCCTCAGCAGGGCAAGGATTTTGAGAGACTAAAGGTCCATTTACAAAAATAAGACCAGAGCTTTGGGACCCTTAACCTTTGTAAGGCAAGGACTGTGCTTTATTTGGTTTTGTACACCCTCTGCCCCAGTGACTGGGCATGGAAAGCTATTTGTGTTTGTTGAGATGAATAAATAGATGCAGTTTCCATTGGGAAAATTACACAAGCAATAATGTTACCCCTCCAACAATTTCTGCAAAATAGTTACACTACAAGGTATCACATACAAGGGGCCCTTCAGATCAGCAGATAATTGTGCCTTTGGAAAATGAAAATCAAAATCAACACTCCTGGTATAGCTTCCCCATCTCTATAGATTCTAGTACTTACTCTCTGCCTGCTGGTTTCTCAGGCATGAGAAAAGGCTTTTTGACTCCAAGTCATAACACTAAAATACTCATAGTTCTGGCTACTATTGGATAATAAAGTTGGCAGTGCTATTCAGGAATCATATCTGAGTGTGGTTTCTATGATGGGACCAATCAACTGTATATTTACTACACGTTTTGGAGCCCTCTGTAAAACAAGTGCTTGTCCTACAATTTCTCCTTATTACAGAATGTATTCTGAATAGGTAATTTGGGGTTTCCCCTTCAAATTCACTCCTCCTTACCCAAACACATTCGCTGAGTTTGTGTTTGTGTTTGGGTATGTGTGTGTGTATGTGTGTTTATCTACTCTCTGAGTCATGTCTCATCCTAACTTTGCCTTATTAGCAAATCTGTTGTTTTCAGCAGAATGGGTTAACAGACTCGTAGCCCTCTGCAGATCCGCAAAGGAGACAGTCTCTCTTAGATGTTACCTCCTAAGTTCTCTGGCCTGTCCCTGGTGTGTGCTCACTGACTGTTCTGAGGTTATTCCTCAGCCTATCTGCAATGGAATTCCTTCAACACAAGCAGTGATGAGAGCTGGCAGCCTTAACCTGTGCACAGTATCTTTGCCATACATTTTGATAAGAAGCATGTCTCCTTGGAGATCTTGATAAGGTAAATATTATCTTGAACTCATGGCCTGAGTATAGCTGCCTGATTATTAGGGATTGCAGGCATGAGCCACTGTGCCCAGCTATGAGGTAAATATTATCAAGAACACTTCTTCACTTAGAAATATTAAAAATTATTAGGTGTCTGCATGTTCTCTTAAGTGGGAGTTGAACAATGAGAACACATGGACATCGGGAGAAGAGCATCACACACGGGGGGCCTGTTAGGGGGTCAGGAGCTAGGGGAGGGATAGCATTAGGAGAAATACCTAATGTAGATGATGGGTTGATGGGTGCAACAAACCACCATGGCATGTGTAGACCTGTATAACAAACCTGCACATTCTGCACATGTATCCCAGAACTTAAAGTATAATAAAAGAAAAATTATTAGGTGTCAACGATATACCAGGCCCCATGTAAGGTACTGGTGGTGTGTTACATACAGATACAGAAGCCAGTCATTTCTGTTTGTCTTTTTTTTTTTTTTCAGAGATGGAGTCTCGCTTTGTTGCCCAGGCTGGAGTGCAGTGGCACAATCTGGGCTCACTGCCAGCTCTACCTACCTGATTCATGCCATTCTCCTGCCTCAGCCTCCTGAGTAACTGGGACTACAGGTGCCTGCCACTATGCCTGGCTAATTTTTTTGTATTTTTAGTAGAGACAGGGTTTCATCATGTTAGCCAGGATGGTCTCGATCTCCTGACCTCGTGATCTGCCCGCCTTGGCCTCCCATAGCACTGGGATTACAGGCGTGAGCCACTGCGCCTGGCCTCTGTTTGTCTTTTATAATCTTTCCATCTTCTCACCTATCCTCCCTCACCTTTCTGAATGGGATTGCAATGATTTATAACAAGCACACACAACAAACAAATGGAGACTGAGAAACTCAGTCATGACCAAAGGAGGCATTAATAAGAGTATGGAGTCAAGAAAAAACTTTTGGCCCAGCGTGGTGGCTCACACCTGTAATTCCAGCACTTTGGGAGGCCAAGGTGGGTGGATCACTTGAGCTCAGGAATTCAAGACCAGCCTGGGCACTATGGAGAAACCCTGTCACTACAAAAATACAAAAATTAGCCAGATGTGGTGGTGCACACCTGTAGTCCCAGCTACTCGGGAGGATAAGGTGGGGTGATTGCTTGAGTCCAACAGGTGAGGCTTCGGTGAGTCAAGATCGCTCCACTGCACTCCGGCTTGAGTGACAGAGGGAGACCTTTCTCAAAAAAAAAAAAAAAAAAAAAAAAAAGCAAATAGCAAGAAAGAAAGAAAAAATCTTTCAGACCGTAAAGGCCTATGTGGTTATTATACTTGTGCTGACATTAGGCTTTGGGTTTCCTGGCAATCAAAGCAAGCAGAAAGACCTATTGCTCTTTTTCAGAAAGGAAAGAGGATTTCAATTCCTCAGGGAAGGCAAAACTGTTTGTTTTTAGCACTAAGTTCTGAAAAGCATTTTCAATGTGGTGCTTTATATAAGGGGCACTGAACAAGATAATAGACAACATGCTTGACTTCTTCCAAATAGCAAGCACATGAATGGAATCTATATGACGACTTCTTGTGTTGTCTTTAGATAATAGTGATATAACCTTAAAATGCATCTCAATGGATGCGATTATGTGGGGACTTGGCTCTGACGAAACGAAGCTGCCTAGACAAGATGAATTTTATCCATAGATAAAATTCCAAGAACCAGTCCAAGAAAAAGAGTTGAACAAATCCAGTTTTTCCTTGGGAAACGTTCATCTTCACTATCAGCAGTTTCTTAGCCATTTGAGTGCCCCTTTCTGGCTCCAATACAGTTGTCGGTCTTTTGTTTAATTTTGGCATCTTGCTCTCAGCTAGCTGTTATTATAATTCTCATAGCAGTCATAAATGCCATTGGAGCCATAAGAGTTAAGAGTTTTGGACTTGCTGAGTTTTGAAAAGTTTAAAATTCCTTTAAAAAATAATCATTGAACTCTTCAGAGTTTTTTATATGCTAATATATATTGTGACTCTGTAAGAGAGAAAAATAATGTTCAGTATTTCTTCATCATATTTGATCATGGAACCCCTTAGTCATGTATCAGATACCTGTTGGGAAATGCTGTTGAAAGTTATTCTTTGTTAATGACTTTTAATGTAGACATTACAAGATCCCTTGCAGGGATATTGGCACTTTAGTATAGGATTAATGATGGTCAACAAATGTTTGAAATTGAAAGCTATGAATTTTTAGTAAAGCATCCTTGGTGCCCTGGCAAGTAGATGAAATATATTTGGGCAGGTGGAACTTTCTAGAATCCTCATGTCATACCACGTATTTATAAGACCAGCCCTCACAATCTTGGTCATGGCCTAAAAGTCTTTCTTCATCTATAAAATCAAGATTGTATTCTTCAGCTTAATCTTTGAATATCAACTGAATAAAATAATCAAAATACTGTTGAGACATTTGAAATGTAATCATTTTAAACTACCACTTAAAAAGAATAGAGCATAATAATAATCTTTGGGCAAAATTTATAAAGAATATGCTAGAGAATGGCTTTCTTTTTTTTTTTTTGAGATGGAGTCTCGCTCTGTCGCCCAGGCTGGAGTGCAGTGGCATGATCTCGGCTCACTGCAACCTCCGCCTCCTGGGTGCAAAAGCGATTCTCCTGCCTCAGCCTTCCGAATAGCTGGAATTACAGGCACATGGACGCCACCACGCCCGGCTAAGTTTTTTGTATTTTTAGTAGAGACAGGGTTTCACTGTGTTAGCCAGGATGGTCTCAATCTCCTGACCTTGTGATCTGCCTGCCTCGGCCTCCCAAAGTGCTGGGATTACAGGCGTAAGCCACCGTGCCTGGCCGATAATGGCTTTCAAAAATGCACATTACTCTCACTATGACACAAAACAATGTGAATAAACATTTTAATAGCAAAGGCATTTTAAAACAAAACAGTTAATTAGGGGTATCACGCATGGTATAATTCTTTAAAGGTAGACATTGCTTAAGACCTTGAGACTGGATAGAGTGAAAAGATATCTCATCTTTTACATCTTAGAAATAAATATTTGTAACCATCTGGAGTCTATTTTCTGGATTAAAGAGAAGAGCAATAATCACACAAATTTATCTTTGAAATGTCACTTCTAACATTTGCTAGTTGAACAATACTATAGCTTCCCCCCTCCATTACATGGTCAAATATATTCTCCCTAAAAATATAATTTTAACATCTTGAAACAAAAGCAGTTTCTATTCTCTAAGCTAAAACATTAGTCACCAGAGAATGGAATTCTGTCTGAAGATTAGGTTTCTCTATCATGCTCCAGTGAGACTAAACTGAACATTCTTAACTCTTCTGCTCTTCTGTGCATTTGCCTGATTATTATGTTTACCTGCAGGGAATTCTTCCCAACACATGATGAACTCTTATTCATCCTCTAAAACCCAACATGCTTTCCTTTTCCAAGAACGCTTATCTTCCTCCCATTTTATCCATCTCTCCTGTATGCTACCCGCTGCATATACCTATTTCTATTTTTTCATTTATCATATGGAAAAAATTCCATAAGAACATTAAACTATGTTCTTAGAGTATGAGTTCAAGGGAGGCATGAACTACCTCTAATTTGTTTCTGTCTTTTGGGGTTAAAGTATACACTACAATACAGATCTGCACAAAATATGCTGCCTCTTTTATTTGCTATAGTTGATTGCATCTAGCTCTGCATACCCCAGTTCTGCTGCCGGTGGAAGCATGAACGTGGTAGAAAACACTTACCTTGTCTGTGAGAGGTAACAGCCTTTTCTGGTTTAACAAACATTTTCTTCTGATTGGTTTAACATTTGTGATTAATTAGCCTTTAGATGGGTGGTAGAATAAAATATTATTTCAAAGTTCAAACTTCCTATCAAGATTGTCTCCTCACTTCTCACAAGCTCTCTCTTCTCCTCTTTCCCCCAAGATGGCATGTTTGTTCCAAGAGAAGATTGGATTGTTTAATTCAGTGTGCAGGAGTCTTCTGGTATGGGGCTGCCTTCTCGGCACTGAGGAATGATTAACCTGTTCAGTGCCTGGTTCCCTTGGGTTGGTGTTGACTAAGGCATAGATAATCTCACCAATCTATCTGGGCTTCTTGCTGGGACCACCTCTTGATGTGATAGTCCTTTCAGTTTGGGTTTTCTAGGGTCCTGTGTTTTATGGTCTCATTCTCCCAGTACCAGCTCCTTCAAATTTCTCAACATCAAGTCTCTCAAGTTCCTCATCTTGGGTCATGAGAACTCCAAGATCTCCTACATACCAAATGTTGCTCATGGGGAATATGCTGCTCACTACCGTCTGTTTGTGTCTAATCTTTCACACCCACTTCATGATGGATTCAGTGGAGAAAGGGGGAACAACCCTGGACATTTTGATCCTCTCTCAAATAATCTAGAGTCTCTATCAAGGTCTCTATCTATCTCTGTCATTTTTGTTTTTCTTTATTGGAACTTGAGTTTGGGAAACCAAGTTCCTTCTCAAAGACCCAGGCTATATTCTCATCCTAGTGAAATTCCTTCCAGATATTTCTTTCTTTTTTACTGAATTAGATGAATGTCATTTACATTGAATCCTTACTCTATCCTAGAGCTTTTAGTAAAACTCTATGATTCAAGTCAAGTCATCTAGGTTTGGCTCCTGACATGAGAATGAAACTTTTATAGTTTAGAGACCACCTTTCTTTATCACAATAGGCTGGCTTGCAAGACTAATGCTTCACTGTGGACTCAAGAGTTTCTTTGGGTTTTTTTGGTAGTCAAAAGCTGAATATTAGATATATCCTTCTTTTTTTGCATTCCTACTTTCATGTGTAAATTCACACAGCTGGCAAGAGGAAGGTTGATATTTTTTATCACCAGCACCTTAATGTTGACTTGGGTTTTTCTCGTTTGTCAAACCTACTCCTTTTCTGCCTCTCCACAGACTTTGTGGTTCTGCTATATTTGGCCCTATGTGATTATGCTGTATTGACCCAGTTGCCCCTAATCATGCTGTCTGTGCTCAGTACCTGCAGAAAAGATAAGATATTTCTTTTTCCTCTTTTCTTCAGAGCTAAACAACAGTTTCGAGCTTCCTTGCAGATAGGTGGGACTCTATGTCTAAGTTCTGGCCAGGGAATATGTGTGGAAATGACACACCCTACTTCCAAGGCTGCCTTCTAACACTTCTTTTGCAGTCCTCCATAAACTTTTTTATAGTTTGTCAGTTGGCCAGAGAGAGAGGATTCACTGAAGGAAGGGCCCTGAGGTCCTAGGGGATGACAGGTCTACCCAATCAACTTTCCGGGTCTATTATTCACTGACCTCTAATTAAAATTTAAGATCTCTTTTAATTGTGAATATAGTCTTAACTTGAAGAGTATTTCCAGTATCTCTTACTTTGTCACTTATAGAATTATAGATATTTTTATATTGCTTTACAGATATCTCAAAATATTAATTATACTCATTTCTAGTTTGACATTGAACTAGTTATTATTAGACTTGCCACTGAATCTTGTTATTTAATATATTAAAAACAAGTACATAATTAGCTTATTTGAAGTTTAAAAGATATTTTTAGGGCTGGCCACAATGGCTTACACCTGTAATCCCAGCATTTTGGGAGGCTGAGGGAGGAGGATTGCTTGAGACCAGGAGTTTGAGACTAGCCTGGGTAACATAGTGAGATACAGTTTTTACAAAAAATTTAAAACCTAGCTGGGCGTGGTGGCATGTGCCTGTAGTCTTAGCTACTCGGGAGGCTGAGGCAGGAGGATCACTTGAGCCCAAGAGTTAGAGGCTGTGGAGAGCAATGATTATGCTACTGTGCCACAGAACAAGACCTTGTCTCTAAAAAAAAGTATATATAAAACTGTATTTAAATATACTTGCTTTCATTTTCATCTTATGTATTTTATCTGTGTTTTTTTTTTTTGCTTGATTTTTGGCCCTTTGTGGTGTCTCTCACCATATCTGGTAATTTTTGATTAAGTGATGGATATTACCATGGTATTTTTGGTTAAATGCAGAAGGAAAGCCATTTAAGAAAGTTGCTGGGCCAGGATGTGTATCTTAAATATATTATACTGTTTTACCCCCTTACTCTTATCAATGTTTCTCAATTTGGCTTTATTAAAAGGATTAAACCCTAGAGAAAATGAAATCATTGTGTGACCATTTTCCATAGGTGGTCTTTAGCTGGTATCATTTTAGATGCACAGGGACACAGTCAATTCATTATACCCATAGTAGTTGCCTCATGGCATTGAGTTTGATTCTCTCTCAGAACCCTGGTTGAGAAAGGCTGCTCTGGATGACAGGAAAATTTTAAGAGACAGGGCAGCTTCAATTCATCTGATCCCTGCAAAGGAGTGACCAGCCAGAAAATTATGGTCTTAAGACAGTTTAGGGGAATCAGCAAAAATGGAGTAGATTTTGCCATTCTTATTTGTGGAAAGAGGGCATTCAGTTAGCCTCTGTTGGGCTATTAAGCCTCTAGAAAACGGTGGTCTGATCAGCTCAGAGTGTTGATCTAGAATTACTGTAAAAGCAAAAATTAAAGAAAGATAATGTGCTTTCAGCTGTAGGCACTTTGATAACCTTGAGACTGTTTGGGATTGATGCCGTCAAGAAATATTAGGGAGATATTGTCAGACTTTTGCATAATAATTTCTATTATTAGTTCACAGTAAAAACTGCTATCAAGGTTGGCCAATGGGATTGCTTACACACCATTGCCTAATCCTTGGGGGAAGTAAATGAACGTGACATTCTTCTTTGTACCTCTTCCATTAAAACGCTATCTGTGAAAGAATAGAATCTGATGGGTAATGCGCAGAAACTAAAGCAGTGAATAATACTCATTACTCTCAGAGACTATTCAGCTTGGCATTATTTGCTTTTCCTCTTCTGATGAAAATCTCTAAAAATTTTTCAGAAGCTATGAATATAAAAATTATAACCTAAGGATTCCCAGCAGGTTGAATTATTTGCTGAAACACTTACGAACAGCAGGTGTTTAGAGAATATGTGGCATCAAAAGCCATTTTCTCTCAGCCAAAGCATTCTTTTCACATGGAGGTATAAAATGCTATCAAGATTCAGATTTAAAAATGCTGAGGCATCTGTTATTTTTTCTCTCCCATCTCTGTATTTGAGTTTTTTTTTCATTTTTAGGTTATTTTAGGCATTTTATCTTTTGTATCTTTTGGTAGTAAACAAAATATTATTTATTTATTATTTTTTCTATAATTCTTTGGACTTAATCACTTGTAGACAAATTAAACATATTCATTATACAATTTTTAGTCAGTAGTTCTCTGATTACTCCCATTCTGAGGTTAATAGGAATTATAGGCATTATCATTTAATTTAGCACTAAATTATAGGATTTTGTCATTTTTTACTATTATTTGTTGTTTATCTTATTTCTTCCCTAAATAATTTTTTTAATGTGTATATATGGGTACGATGGTTAGTTTTATGTGTCACTTTGACTGGGGTACAAGTGCCCTGACATTCAGCTAAACATTATTCTGGGTGTGTCTTTGCAGGTGTTTCTGGGTGAGATTAACCTGATTGGTAAAGTGAGTCAAGCAGATGGCCCTCTCTAATGTAGGTGTGAGTCAACCAATCAGTTGAAAACCTGAACACAACAAAAGGCTGAGTAAGAGGGAAGTCCTCCTGCCTGACTGCTTTGAGCTGAAACATTGGCTCTCCCCAGGTCTTGAGCCTGCCAGCCTTCAGACTGGAACCAGCACTATTGACTCTCCTGGGTCTCCAGCTTACTGACTGAAGAACTTGGGAACTTACTGACTGAAGCCTCCATAATGAAATGAGTCAATTTCTGAGAGAGAGAGAGTGAGAGGGAAACTTTCATCCTATTGGTTCTGTTTTTCTGCAGAACTCTGACTAGTCCAGTGGATCATGTCTTTGATATTAATTTTGTATATCCATAGCACATAGTAGTACATCATGAGTATGTTAGAAACTTAAAATAGACGTTTAGAAGTAGAGTGTTCCTTGATCAAATGATTCATAAAACCTAAAGTCAGTTACTCTGACATAAAAATTGACTACACATTTGCTAAATCCTTGAGTGCAGGTACTGTTGCACTTGTTGGGTTTGATATAGGTGGAAATAAAGGCAGTGAGAAATGCAGTATTGATCTTGATTAGGTGGTATGCTGAGTCACTATATTTGAATGAGGAATTGTAATTATAGCACATAATACAGCATGATTTTTATAAAAAAAGGTATTATTTAAATGACAGGTTAAACTCATTTACCTTCGTCAAAAGCCCATGTATATCTTCTGAAAATTCATAATATTGTAAGTGACAGAAGAAGGGTTCTATTTATCAATGCTACCATAAGATTTGTAAACCAGTTAAAGCATGTCATCTTTCCTGCGGCGATTAGTGCTTTTGATCCAAGTCAGGGCGTGCATTTAGAGTTGTTTTTCAAATTGTGGTGATGAATATCTTGTCTGATTTCACCTATAACCCTTGAAATGCATATGCAGGAAGACTAATCAAGATAAAAGTTTTAATGCGTTGTTATAAAACAGAGTGAAATTATGACTGGTTCATGCTCAATTTTAACTCCACAGCCTTAGCCTCATTGGGTTGTGTAGTAACCAAATTAATGGATTAAAGTTAGAAAATGTGCCAAACCATAAACCAGAGATAAGTAAGCAGAAAACTGCACTGTCATGAATGGACATCGTTCTAGTCACTTCTGAGTGTGATGGCATGAGTATTCTCACATGAAAGACTATTGTAAACTCTTACATTTATTAAAACCAAACACTTACAGTCTTTACATGAACATTATAAACACAATTTATAAAAATATATAATGTTGCTTTTCTCTTGAGATGTTTCAGCTGAGAAATCTGAGAAGGTAGAAACATTGAACTGCAAAATGCAACTATCCTCTAAAATACCTGGTAGTCTAGATTTGCTACCGATGTAATTTTTATACACATTTCAGAAAGTAATTTTTTCCCCAATACTTTGCTGGATTGCCCATAGGAATATTAAAAAAAACACACATGCTAATGTTGCCCACCTGATATTGAGCAGCACGATAGAGTTAGACTCTTGAGCTGCAACTTCTGGGTCAAAAGTTGATGCTATTTCAGGGTAGTAAGCACAGCATCCCTGTTGCCAGGAGGAAATGTATTTTCAGCTCTGCTCTCATTAGGTGGTTTTTTGTCCTCTTCAAATAGGAGGAAAATAAAATCCTCTTCATCACCTCAACACAGTGGGGACTCAAAGTGCATAATTTTGCAGGTATATTGGAGAACAGTGAAGACAACCACTTTAGCAGAGTAACTTTTTTTTTTTTTTTGAGATAGAGTCTTGCTCTGTCACCCAGGCTGGAGTACAGCAGTGTGATCTCAGCTCACTGCAACCTCTATCTCCTGGGTTCAAGTGAGACAGCCACCTCAGTAGCTGGAATTAAAGGCCCACTTAAGTTTTGCATTTTTATTAGAGACAGGGTTTCGCCATGTTGGACAGGCTGGTCTCGAACTCCTGGCCTCAAGTGATCCACTGGCCTCGGCCTCCCAAAGTGCTGGGATTACAGGCGTGAGCCACTGCGCCCAGCCCAGAGTAACTATTAAGAGTGGATATTAAATGGAACATTGCACAAGCTCATGAGCAAATAGTAAGAATGCCAACTCTGCTAGAAGGTAGTGACCTTTGGTACATACCTGTAAAACCTGTAAAACCATGAACAGTGTGTGGCTTTCAACAGAAGAGATGCCACAGTTGGATAAAGATAGAGACAGAGAAATTGTATCTGGATTAAACTGAAATAGTGATGATTTTCTGAATCATCCTTGATTCAGGATTTTCACCAAAGACTTATTGAGGAATACTGTAAATTAATATGATAATTTATCTGCATGTATGCCATTTATTGTTTGTATTCCGTATATAATTATGATTCATTAACTATATAGTAAAATGTATTAGGTGGATGCAAAAGTAATTGTGGTTTTTGCCATGACTTTCAATGGCAAAAACCCCAATTACTTTTGCACCAACCTATATGTAATTTTCATTTTCCAGTGCAGATCCATTCGGTCTAAATTAATCCTTTTATCGTCACAAAGTTCTTGAGTTTAAGAGTATTTCACATGTTGTTGTAGGTGACTGGACTGGGAAGACACTACCTGAAAACAGCAGTCTACATCTGGGCCCAGAGGATCCAAATCTGGAAATCAGCCCATTGTCTAGAATGCTACCTTCGCCATACTCGTTTCAGTCTAGGATACTAGACATATCCCTTTTTTTTTAGAGATCATCAGGATTTTTGTAAGAGGGCTTGTGGGGGCAGGGGTGGGGTGTGATGGGGAGGTGAACAGGATGACAAAGAATGCCTTTAGAACTTCATTCAAAACACTATGCTCTATCACTTACTAAGCTTGACTAGTCTTTGTTTGTGAGAGTATGCGGAGGAGAATTCAGACATTTATGATTCCCAACTAAGACCATGAATTTGAAGGAGGCATGCTTCCTATCCAACTTCAGAAATGGAAGCAAATCAAGTAACAAATATTTTTTATCCCTTTTTATGGGCCCATCACTGAGCTAACTGCAAAGTATAGTAAAGAGAGACTAACTGTACTCATTACCCTTAAATAATTACTCTAATTACATAAAAATACAAAAGAAAGAATTGTCACAGTCTAAAACATTTCATATTAGCTAGAGAGGCAATAGGAGACAAATTGTAAGAAATTAACTGGTTCTGGAACAAATAGGTTTTATAGAAGAAACATACTTAGTGATGTTCCTTGACGGAGGAGAAGGGCGGGGAGGGGAATGGGTAGGAGACAGGAGAAGCAAGTCCACAGCACTAACAAACCCATTCCTGGACTTGTGCACATCCTTGAGCTTCAGCCCAGCTTTTGCAGGCAGCAGTGACCCTGTATTTCGATTGTTAATGCCATGATACCCCTATATAGAAGAAATTCCATGACTGCTTTCTTAAAACTGTTTCTGATATTCAGTTCCTTCCTAATTTCATTTTACTTTGTCCTCTTGGCTATTTGTCCTCCTTGAGAAGAAAGAGTCCAAGAGAGAGAGACACGGTCTTTGGTTTCAAGATTTGCACGTATAATTTTCTGAGCTAGCTTTTCTCAGGAGGAGTTATTCCTTCTGTCTATAAGTGTCCCCAAATCTTTATGAAATAACATACTAATTGTGGCCAAGATGCTAGTGCTCACGAGCACCTGTATTCTCTTCTTTATCCTGAGCCCCCAGGTAGACCACACTTTCTAGGCTCCCTTGCAGATAGGTGTAGCTATGTGAGAGTTCTCGTAAATGGCAAGCAGAAATGATGGGACCATTTTCAGACTGACACATAGAGAACCTCCCATGTGCAGTTCTCTAAGCTCTTGGCTGATTAGAGAGGACTCTGGGATACCAAAAGAGAATGGAGCCTCTGGTGGGAAGGACCCTGGGCCCCTGAACTGTGGGTATAAGACAGAGCCTTCCCTTCCTCCCGGTGCCTCATATTGGACTGTGATGTGATGTGAGCTACAAATAACAATGATTGCATTAGCTGAATCTCCAGTTGGTTGCTCATTGATTCATTTAACATATATTATTGGACCACTTCTCATGTTCAATACCATAATCCTATTGATTTTCCAAAGCAATGTCACTATCAATTTAAAGCACATGAATAAATTTATTATAATAGAGCATAGCCATTTTGGACAAATGTTTAAAAAACTTTTTATTTAGAAGAATTTCAAGGTAACACTTGTGAGAACAGCACAAAGAACACTTGTACGCTCTTCACCCACATTCACCTACATTTTGTTCCATTGGCTTCATCTCTTGTTCTTTCTTCACGTATACACATATTTTTCATATTTTTCTGATCCTGATCACTGTCTAAAAACAAGG
Source organism: Pan troglodytes (assembly GCF_028858775.2). Lineage (NCBI taxonomy): Eukaryota > Metazoa > Chordata > Mammalia > Primates > Hominidae > Pan > Pan troglodytes. The sequence continues at coordinate 18,964,788 of NC_072420.2, forward strand.
ACACTCACCTACACAACAGCAGTACAGTTGTCAAACTAAAGAAAATTTCTCACATCTATTCAATTGACTGTCTGTATTCCAGTTTATTAATTGACCCCAACCTGTCCTTCATAACATTTTTTTCTCACTTATAGAGTAGCCCGGTCTAGGAGCATGCACTGATTTTAATGGTTGTATCTTTTTAGTCTCCCTTAATCTTTGTCTTTACCTTTAATTTCTGTCTTTTATGACATTGACATTTTAAAAGAATACAGTCCTATCTTTCTAATAGAGTGTTTTTCATTTTGGCTTTGTCTCATTTGTCAGCATTGGAGTTGGGATATGGATTCTTTTTAAAAATCTTTTTATTGAAGTACAATAAGCAAACATTTTGAACCAAAACTTTGATAGCTCATTGAACAAGGGTGAGGGATTGAGGTATCCAATTGTAGTTGTTTCATTGCTAGGTTATGAGGTAGATGCCGTTTCTTCTTCTTTTAAAAAAATTTTAAAAACCAGAACATTTGGTTTTCCGTTCTTGCGATAGTTTACTGAGAATGATGCTTTCCAATTTCATCCATGTCCCTACAAAGGACATGAACTCATAATTTTTTATGGCTGCATAGTATTCCATGGTGTATATGTGCCACATTTTCTTAATCCAGTCTATCATTGTTGGGCATTTGGGTTGGTTCCAAGTCTTTGCTATTGTGAATAATGCTGCAATAAACACCACATATTCTCACTCATAGGTGGGAATTGAACAATGAGATCACATGGACACAGGAAGGGGAATATCACACTCTGGGGACTGTGGTGGGGTTGGGGGAGGGGGTAGGGATAGCATTGGGAGATATACCTAATGCTAGATGACGAGTTAGTGGGTGCAGCGCACCAGCATGGCACATGTATACATATGTAACTAACCTGCACAATGTGCACATGTACCCTAAAACTTAAAGTATAATAAAAAAAAAAGAAAAAGAAAGAAACAACAACAACAAAAATGTATACACATACATACACGGATAAACACATATACACACATAAAAAAAAAAACCCAGAACATTTATTGCGTGACTAATCATTGAAATTCTTAAGATGAACTGGATGCTGCAACAGTTGTCTTTCTGGGTTTAGGTGTTGTTCCTTCACGGAATCTATGGCTGAATCTGCAGTACCCAATTTTTAGGTGCCTCACTTCACCAGTCCCAGTGGTATTTTGTCTTTTAGACTTGACACTCGAGTTATACTTCCTCTTGCACTTGGCAGAGTAGCCACATTTGCCACAGGTCACTTCTGAAGGTGGTAGGCCTTAGACCCACAGCAGGGACACAGTATGTGCATCTTATTGTGGGGCTTTCCAAACTATGACATTCCCTTTGTCATCTCGCTTCTGTGGCTAAGACCAAAGAGCAGTAGATGCAATTTCTTGTTTTCTTTTTAATTTTTCCATAAGTTATTGGGGTACAGGTGGTGTTTGGTTATATGAGTAAGTTCTTTAGTGAGATTTTGATGCACCCATTACCTGAGTAGTATACACTGCACCCAATTAGTGGTCTTTTATCCCTCATCCCCTTCCCACTCTTTCCCCCTGAATCCCCAAAGTCCATCGTGTCATTCTTATGCCTTTGGATCATCAAAACTTAGCTCCCACATATCAGTGAGAACATACAATGTTTGGTTTTCCATTCCCGAGTTACTTCACTTAGAATAATAGTACTCAATCTCATCCAGGTCTCTGCAAATGCCATTAATTCATTCCTTTTTATGGCTGAGTAGTATTCCACTGTATAAATATACCAAAGTTTCTTTATCCGCTCGTTGATTGATAGGCATTTGGGTTGGTTCCACAATTTTGCAATTGCAAATCGTGCTGCTATAAATATGCATGTGCAAGTATCTTTTTTGTATAATGACTTCTTTTCCTCAGGGTAGATTTCCAGTAGTGGGATTGCTGGATCAAATGGTAGTTCTACTCTTAGTTCTTTAAGGAATCTCCACACTATTTTCCGTAGTGGCTGTAGTATACTTTACATTCCCACTTGCAGTGTAGAAGTTCCCTGTTCACCACATCCATGCCAACATCTACTGTTTTGTTTTGTTTTTTAATGGCCATTCTTGCTGGAGTAAGGTGGTATCCCATTGTGGTTTTGATTTGCGTTTCCCTGATCATTAGTGATATTGAGCATTTCTTCATATATTTGTTGGCCATTTGTATATCTTCTTCTTTTTTTTTTTTTTTGAGACAGAGTCTTGCTCTGTCGCCCAGGCTGGAGTGCAGTGGCGCAATCTCGGCTCACTGCAAGCTCCGCCTGCCGGGTTCACACCATTCTCCTGCCTCAGCCTCCTGAGTACCTGGGACTACAGGTGCCCGCCACCATGCCAGGCTAAGGTTTTGTATTTTCAGTAGAGATGGGGTTTTACTGTGTTAGCCAGGATGGTCTCGATCTCCTGACCTCATGATCTGCCCGCCTCAGCCTCTCAAAGTGCTGGGATTACAGGAGTGAGCCACCACGCCCAGCCTGTATATCTTCTTTTGAGAATTGTCTATTTATGTCCTTAGCCCACTTTTTGATGGGACTGTTTGTTTTTTTCTTACTGATTTGTTTGAGTTTGTTGTAGATTCTGCGTATTAGTCCTTTGTCAGATGTATAGATTGTCAAGATCTTCTCCCACTCTATGGGTTGTCTATGTACTCTGCTGACTGTTCCTTTTGCTGTGCAAAAGCTCTTTAGTTTAATTAAGTTCCAACTATTTATCTTTGTTTTTATTGCATTTACTTCTGGGTTCTTGGTCATGAAATCCTTGCCTAAGCCAATGTCTAGAAGGGTTTTCCAATGTTATCTTGTAGAATTTTTATAGTTTCATGTTTTAGATTTAAGTCCTTAATCCATCTTGAGGATCCAGTTTCATTCTCCTACACATGGCTAGCCAATTATCCCAGCACCATTTGTTGAAAAGGGTGTCCTTTCGCCACTTTATGTTTTTGTTTGCTTTGTGGAAGGTCAGTTGGCTGTGTTTGAGTTTATTTCTGTGTTCTCTATTCTGTTCCATTGGTCTATGTGCCTATTTTTATACCAGTACCATGCTGTTTCGGTGACTATGGGCTTATAGCATAGTTTGAAATCAGGTAGTGTGATGCCTCCAGATTTGTTCTTTTTGCCTAGTGTTGCTTTGGCTATGAGGGCCTTTTTTGGTTCCATATGAATTTTAGAATTGTTTTTTTTCTAATTCCGTGAAGAATGATGGTGGTATTTTGATTAGGATTGTGTTGAATTTGTAAACTGCTTCTGGCAGTATGGTCATTTTCACAATATTGATTCTATCCATCTATGAGCATGGGATATATTTCCATTTGTTTGCGTTGTCTATGATTTCTTTCAGCAGTGTTTTGAATTTTTCCTTGTAGAGGTCTTTCACCTCATTGGTTAGGTAGATTCCCAAGTGTTTTTTTTTTTTCAGCTATTGTAAAAGGGGTTGAATTCTTCATTTGATTCTCCACTTGGTTTGTGTTGGTGTATAGAAGAGCTACTGATTTGTGTATGTTAATTTTGTATTCAGAAACTTTGCTGAATTATTTTATCAGTTCTAGGAACTTTCTGGGGGAGTCTTAATGTTTTCTAGGTAAATGATCATACTGTCAGCAAACAGTGACAGTTTGACTTCCTCTTTACTGATTTGGATGCCCTTTATTTCTTTCTCTTGTCTGATTGCTCTGGCTAGGATTTCCAGTACTGTGTTGAAGAGGAGTGGTGAGTGAGAGTGGACATCCTTGTCTTGTTCCAGTTCTCAGAGGGAATCCTTTCGACTTTTCCCCATTCAGTATTATGTTGGCTGTGGGTTTGTCATAGATGGCTTTTATTACATTTAGGTATGTCCCTTGTATGCTGATTTTGCTGAGAGTTTTAATCATAAAGGGATGCTGGATTTTGTACAATGCTTTTTCTGCACCTATTGAGATGAGTATGTGATTTTTGTTTTTAATTTTGTTTGTGTGGCGTATCACATTTATTGATTTGTGTATGTTAAACCATTGCTGTTTCTCTGGTATGAAACCCACTTGATCATGGTGGATTATCTTTCTGATATGTTGTTGGGTTCAGTTAGCTAGTATTTAGTTAAGGATTTTAACATCTAAGTTCATCAAGGATATTGGTCTGTAGTTTTCTTTTTGGTTATGTCCTTTCCTGGTTTTGGTGTTAGGGTTATGCTGGCTTCATAGAATGAATTCGGGTGGGTTCCTTCTTTCTTTATCTTATGGAATAGTGTCAATAGGACTGGAACCAACTCTTCTTTGGTAGAATTCTGCTGTGAATCCGTCTGGTCCTGGACTTTTCTGTGTTGGTAATTTTTTACTTACCATTTCAGTCTCACTGCTTGTTATTGGTCTGTTCAGGGTATCTAATTCTTCCTGATTTAAGCTAGGGGGTTGTATTTTTTTCAGGATTATCCATCTCTTCTAGGTTTACTAGTTTATGTGTATAAAGGTGTTCATAGTAGCCTTGAATAATCTTTTGTATTTCTGTGGTGTCTGTTGTAATATCTCCTGTTTTGTTTCTTAATGAGGTTATTTGGATTTTCTTTCTTCTTTTCTTGGGTTAATCTTGTTAATGGTCTATCAATTTTATTTATCTTTTCAAGGAAGCAGCTTTTTGTTTCATTTATCTTTTGATATTCTTTCTGTTTATTTCAATTTCATTTAGCTCTGCTCTGATCTTGGTTGTTTCCTTTTCTGCTGGGTTTGGGTTTGGTTTGTTCTTGTTTCTCTTGTTCCTTGAGGTATGGCCTTAGAGTGTCAGTTTGTACTCTTTCAGTCTTTTTGATGTAGGCATATAGGGCTATGAACTTTCCTCTTAGCACTGCCTTTGCCATATCCCAGAGGTTTTGATAGGTTTTGTCATTATTGTTGTTCAGTTTGAAGAATTTTTTAATTTCCATTTGGATTTTGTTTTTGACCCAAAGTTCATTCAGGAGCAGGTTATTTAATTTCCATGTATTTGCATGGTTTCAAAAGTTCCTTTTGGAGTTGATTTCCAGTTTTATTATACTGCGGTCTGAGAGAGTGATTGATATAATTTCAAGTTTCTTAATTTTACTGAGGCTCCTTTTTTGGCCTATCATACAGTCTATTTTGGAGAAAGTTCCATGCGCTATTGAATAGAATGTGTATTCTGCAGTTGTTGGATGAAATGTTCTGTATATATCTGTTAAGTCCATTTGTTCCAAGATATAGTTTAAATCCATTGTTTCTTTGTTGACTTCCTGGCTTGATGCCCTGTCTAGTGCTGTCACTGGAGTATTGACGTCACCACTATTATTGTGTTGCTTTATATCTCATTTCCTAGGTCTATTAGTAATTGTTTTATAAATTTGGGAGCTCCAGTGTTAGGTGCATGTATGTTTAGACTTGTGATATTTTCCTGTTGGACAAGGCCTTTCACCATTATATAATGTCCCTGTTTGTCACTTTTAACTGCTGTTGCTTTAAAGTTTGTTTTGTCTGATATAAGAATAGCTACCCCTACTTGCTTTTGTTGTTCATTTGCATGAAATGCCTTTTTCACCTCTTTACTTTAAGTTTATGTGAGTCCTTATGTGTCAGGTGAGTCTCTTGAAGGCAGCAGATGGCTGGTGAGTTCTTATCCATTCTGCAGTTCTGTATCTTTTAAGTGGAGCATTTAGGCCATTTACACTCAATGTTAGTATTGAGATGTGAGGTACCATTGCTTTCATCTTGCTATTTGTTGCCTTTGTACCTTGTTTTTTGTTTTTGCTTTTCAACTTGTATTTTTGTTTTATAGGTCCTGTGTGATTTATGCTTTAAAGAGGTTCTGTTTTGATGTGTTTCCAGGATTCATTTCAAGATTTAGAGCTCCTTTTAGCAGTTCTTGTAGTGGTGGCTTGGAAGTGGCAAATTCTCTCAGCATTTGTTTGTTTGAAAAAGACTGTATCTTTCCTTCATATATGATGCTTAGTTTTGCTGGATACAAGATTCTTGGCTGATAATTGTTTTGTTTGAGGAGGCTGAAGATAGGGCCCCCATCCCTTCTAGCTTTTAGGGTTTCTGCTGAGAAATCTGCTGTTAATCTGATAGGTTTTCCTTTATAGATTACCTGGTGCTTCTGTCTCACAGCTCTTAAGATTCTTTCCTTTGTCTTAACTTTAGATAACCTGATGACAATGGGCCTAGGTGGTGATCTTTTTGTGATGAAGTTCCCAAGTGTTCTTTGTGCTTCTTGTATTTCGATGTCTAGATCTCTAGCAAGGCTGGGGAAGTTTTCCCTGATTATTCTGCAAAATATGTTTTCTAAACTTTTAGATTTCTTGTCTTCCTTAGGAACAGCAACTATTCTTAGGTTTAGTTGTTTAACATAATCCCAAACTTCTTGGAGGCTTTGTTCATATTTTCTTATTCTTTGTTCGTTGGATTTGGTTAATTCAAAGACCTTATTTTCGAGCTCTGAAGTTCAGAGCATTTTGCATTTCTATAAGTGTATCCAATGTTTTCTGAATTTTTTATTGTTTTTTCTTTATGCTATCTAGTTCCTTGGATATGTCTCCCTTCACTTCTTTCACTCGTCCCTTGTGAAGAGACCACCAAACAGGCTTTGTGTGAGCAACAAGGCTGTTTATTTCACCTGGGTGCAGGCAGGCTGAGTCTGAAAAACGAGTCAGCGAAGGGAGATAGGGGTAGGGCCATTTTATAAGATTTGGGTAGGTAAAGGAAAATTACAGTCAAAGGGGGGTTGTTCTCTGGTGGGCAGGAGTGGGGGTCACAAGGTGCTCAGTGGGGGAGCTTTTGAGTCAGATGAGCCAGGAGAAAGAATTTCACAAGATAATGTCATCAGTTCAGGCAGGAACAGGCCATTTTCACTTCTTTTGTGGTGGAATGTCATCAGTTAAGGCAGGAACCGGCCATCTGGATGTTTACATGCAGGTCAAAGGGGATATGATGGCTTAGCTTGGGCTCAGAGGCCTGACAACTTCTTTTATCAGTTTTTGGATTTCCTTGCATTGGTCTTTCCCTTTCTCTGGTGCCTCCCTGATTAGCTTAATAACTAATCTCCTGAATTCTTTTTCATGTAAATCAGGGATTTCTTCTTGGTTTGGAACCATTGCTGGTAAACTAATGTGATTTTTTAGGGGTGTTAAAGAGCCTCGTTTTGTCATATTACCAGAGTTGATTTTCTGGTTCCTTCTCTTTTGGGTAGCCTCTGTCAGAGGGAAGATCTAGGGCTGAAGGCTGTTGTTCAGATTCTTTTGTCCCACAAGGTGTTCCCTCGATGTAGTACTCTCCGCCTTTTCCTATGCATGTGGCTTCCTGTGAGCCAATCTGCAATGATTGCTGTCTTTCTTTTGTGTCTAGCCAGCCAGTGAGTCTACAGGGCTCCAGGCTGGTACTGGGGGTTGTCTGCACAGAGTCCTGCGATGTGAACTGTTTATGGGTCTCTCAGCCGTGGATCCCTGCACCTGTTGCGGTGGAGGTGGCAGGGGTGTGAAATGGACTCTGTGAGGGCTCTTAGCCTTGGTGGTTTAATGGTCTATTTTTGTGCTGGTTGGCCTCCTGCCAGGAGGTGGCGCTTTCCAGAGAACATCAGCTGTGGTAGTGTGGAGAGGAACCGGCAGTGGGTGCGGCCCTAGAACTCCCAAGATTATATCTCCTTTGTCTTCTGCTAGCAGGGTGGGTAGGGAAGGGCCATCAGGTTGGGGTGGGGCTAGGGGGTGTCTGAGTTCAGACTCTCTTTGTGTGGGTCTTGCTGCAGCTGCTGTGGGGGATGGGCATGACATTCCCAAGTCAATGGGGTTGTGTACCTAGGAGGATTATGGCTGCCTCTGCTGAGTCATGCAGGTTGTCAGGGAAGTCGGGGAAAGCTGGCAGTCACAGGCCTCACCCACCTCCCATGCAAACGGAAGGGTCAGTCTCACTCCCACCATTGCCCCCCAAACAGCCTTGAGTCTGTTTGCAGGTGGTGGGTAAGCTGAGCTTGAGAACTTGCCCCAGGCTACCCACCTCCCAGCTGGGAACGAAAAGGGCTTGGTTCTTCCCCCACCTGTGGGAGTGTGCGCACGGGATTCATGCCCTCCCCCCAGTTCTGGCCAGGAGGCTTCTCACATGGTTCCAATTGTTAAAAAATTCAGCTGGAGATTTCCTCCCTGTGGTGTTTTTCCCCCGCTCCTCTGGCTGCCTTCCTGATGGATCCCTGTGGTCCCAGGCAGGAATGGCCTGCTTGGGGACCCAGCGAGCTCCCAAGGCCTTTCCTGCTGCTTCCTTTATCCCTGTATTTTGCTTGGCTCTCTAAATTGACTCAGCTCCAGGTAAGGTTGGAAACTTCTCCCACAAACAGACCTTCAGTTTCTCCAGTGGGGGTGTGTGTTTGGGAGAGGAGGGTCTCCCTTTCCCACTTTTGCAGTTGGGGCACTCACAGTATTTGAGGCATCTCCCAGGTCCTGCAGGAGCAGTCGGCTTCCTTCAGAGGGTCTGTGGGTCCTCTCGGTATTTCTGGTTTGTTCTCGTAGTCGATCTGGGGCTAAAATTCACAGTGCCAGCCTCAGCATGCTGCTCTGTCGGAGTCAAAGCTACAGCTTAGTCCTGCCTCCCGTCTGCCATGAGCTCCTCATTTTCTCAGTAGATGCAATTTCGAACAGCAGTAACGACATTGTAGTTTTTTACAACAAGCATAAATGATTGTACTTTTGGGCAGCGGAATTTTATGTAAAATGAGGAAATGGGTGGTTTCCAGCCTGCTTGCCTCTTGGTGGTGACTCGCAGCTTTCAGCATTTAGAATCTCTTGCTACTCATTGCTTTCAGGATGCCACAGATTCTCTTTTGTCTGGAGAAATGTATGTGATAACCTGGCACTCACGCCTTGGTGTCTAGGTAGGTATATTAACCTACCAAGGATGTATGCATTTTAGAGACGTTATCTGGAAAGATCAATTCATGACTCAGAGCATGTTTTTCCAAGTGCGGCATTTCTAGGATACAGCATCTGGACAGGGAAAATGTTTCTGGGCAGTGGAGTAGTTAATTTTTTTGTTTTTTTGTTTGTTTGTTTTTTTGAGGCGGAGTCTCGCTCTGTCTCCCAGGCTGGAGCGCAGTGGCGCGATCTCTGCTCACTGCAAGCTCCGCCTCCCGGGTTCACGCCATTCTCCTGCCTCAGCCTCAGGAGTAGCTGGGACTACAGGCGCCCGCCACCACGCCCGGCTAATTTTTTGTATTTTTAGTAGAGACGGGGTTTCACCGTGTCAGCCGGGATGGTCTCAATCTCCTAACCTCGTGATCCGCCCATATCGGCCTCCCAAAGTGCTGGGATTAAAGGCGTGAGCCACCGCGCCCAGCCTGGAGTGTTTAATTTTATGTGTCAACTTGTCTGGGCTGTAGTACTCAGTTACGTAACCAAACACCAATCCAGGTGTCACTGTGAAGGTATTTCGTAGCTGCAATTAACATCTACGGTCGGTTGATTTTAAGTAAAAGATACTAACTTTCATAATGTGGGTGGGCCTCATCCCATCAGAAGAAGTCCTTCAGAGCAAAAAACAGGTTTCACTGAAAAGAAAATCTGCCTGAAGACCATAGCATCCTCTCCTGCCTGCATTTCCAGCCTGCTTGTCTGTCTCTACAAGTTTCAGACTTGCCAGCCCGCATAATTTCGTGAGCCAATTCCTTAGAATAAATCTTTTAATGTACACACTCACACACACACATCCAAATGCTTCTATGTCTCTGGAGAATCCTGACTGATATATAAACAACTGCACAGGCAGGCAGTTGTTTTTGTATTCCTCGAATCATGCCTTACTGTGGTCATTACTAGCACAATGCTTTGAATATGAGAAGTGTTTAAATAATATATATTAAACGGATCAATGAGTAACTAACTGGAGATTAACCTAATATGAAAGTTAGTATTGAGGCTTTAAAGTAAAAAATAAATTTTAGCCTTGTGATCATATTTCTCCATAATATTGAAATCCTTTAAAAATAAATAGAACAGTCATGGTTTTTTAGTTTTAAGAAATACATTGTGCAAGTTTTTTTTTTTTTTTCTCTCCACGTAAACTTGAAGTAATGTTGCTATCTGGGACTCGAATGGTTTCCTGTTTATCATCAAGTAATGATAGAGGTTTGCTCTTAATTCTGTATTGAGTAAATACATGTCCCATATAAAATTTTTTGCTGCCCTCTGGTGGATATAGTTCAATAAATAAACATTATACAATTATATATCAAATTCCATATATTAAGCAGTTTCTCATTTGTGTATGTTCCCAAAGTTGCTTTCTCAGTTTGGAAATTGGAATGCATTTTTCACATCAGAAGAGAGGTTAGTATCTCATATCTGCTTATAAATCCCTATTATAATAAACGGTACTTAAAATATGGCACAAAAAATAGTGTAGAGCCTAACAAGTAGGTAGTTGCAATGATTTCATGAGGAAATGCATTGAAAGTGATCACTTGGGAACCCAGTTAGCCATCTTCCCTGCTGTGGCCTTGATTACTGAGAAAGGTGAAGTGGAATTTCCTGGATCCCATCCCTGGGGGTGCTTCTGTGGCCTGCCATGGGGTGTGTGTATTGGGAGGTGGGGGTGGGAGGATGGTGAAAGACAGAATCGAAAGCTTTGCAGGAATGGGGTGAGGCTTGGGGGTGTAGTGAAAGGGAATGAGGCAGAGCATAGCCCGGAGGAACAGAAGTAGCTGAGTTCGAAAGAAATGAAAGATCTGGAAATAAAATACATATGGGACTGAAGGGACAAAAGTGACACTAAAGACAGGCAGAGAGGAGTGAAGAACAGTGGTAAAGAGTGTCCTGCGCCCGCTCACAAGAGCCAATTGTTAAATTTTCAAGAATTTTGTGAGCCACTTGTTAAACACAGACATTATTAAAAACTAAGTCAAGGCCGGCCAAAGTGCCTCACACCTATAATCCCAGAGCTTTGGAAGGCCAAAGTGGGATGATTGCCTGAGGTCAGGAGTTTGAGACCAGCCTGGACAACATAGTGAGGCCCCTGTCTCTACAAAAAATAAAAATAAAAATAAATTAGCTGGGCATGGTAGTGCACGCCTGCAGTCTCAGCTGCTTGGGAAGCTGAGGTGGGAGGATCACGTGAGCCCAGGAATTCAGGCTGCAGTGAGCTATGATTGCACCACTACACTCCAGCCTGGGCAAAAGAGCAAGGCCCTGTCTCAAAAAAATTAGTCGTATAAACTTACAATGAAGTAAATTGTCTTTAAAACTAAACTAATATGTACTCAAGACTCACCACTTCCTAAGTATTTTACTATTTAGTAAAGTCACCTATTGAGATGATTTACGTTTTGCATTCATATGGTGGGAATATTCCACAATGATGTGTTGTCCAGCATCTCTCCCCAGCTCTGCATTCCGAGATATCAGTAACTTCTTGTTGGTTACAGTGTGAATACTTTTGCCAAGAAAACTGAAAAATGCTACAAATCAAATCAGCTCTCCTCTATCCCCAAGAGCTGAATGTTAAACAGTTGCCAGCATTCCACTGGGTAAGGACATCTCTTCAGTAACAAAAGAAGGTTTTCTTTCTTTTTTAAAAAATAGTTTCACTACCTGTGCTAGATTGGTGTTCTAGTTCATTTATTCATTAAATAAAAAATATTATTTTTTGATTCTCTACTTGTTAGGAGATAATTTTCCATGGGTTTCTTATGTTTCTGCATACCTTATAAGAAAGACACAGATTACCCTTTGTCCCAGAAAATCTTTTCAGTGATGTTCATACAGTGAATGGCCTTGGAAGCTAGGGATTGGGTCTCCCTTTGGAGCAAAGGGCAGACATGCTTGCTGCCCATTATAAAATTTTTGCATCCCCTAAACTCAGCATTCCTCTCCTGTATCACAACCCACTATGTATTCAGGTATCTTTCGGTTCTTTTGTGTCACCCTGTAGACTTGGGGCTCGAGATACTGTCCCCAAAATGCCAAAATCCTGGCTATTGCTATTGTTGTGATTAATAAGCTGTTCTTCTTCTCTGACCCTGAGACTCCTGTCTTCTACTGGCATCAATGAAACTGTAGCAGGCAAACTTATTGGCTTGTGAGTAGGGCAAAATTCAGTCCCTTCCCAGTTCTTTACAGTATTATGTGTCAGGCAGTGAGCAAGGAACTGAAATGCAGGGGTGAGTACGGCAAAAAGATCCTTGTGGAGCTCAATGTGTCTTGTAGGATTATAAACAAAAAGCATTAAAAATAAATGATGAATATTTAAAATTTATATTAGGATAAGAATTAAAGAGTAGAACAGTGGTGCGATAGAGTAATGGAGCTGTCTAGAGGGAAATCTGCATGAGATGTTGGGGAAGGTCTCTCTGGTAGGTGGTTAAGCCAGGAGAAAGAAGTTACGGCTGAAGAGTGAAGAGAGGGAGTATGTAAAAATACTATAAAGGAGGCCAGCCAGGTGCAAAGGCTCTCGCCTGTAATCCCAGCACTTTGGGAGGCCAAAGGCAGGAGGATGGCTTGAGCCCAGGTGTTACAGACCAGCCTGGGTAACATAGTGAGACCCTCTCTCTACAAAAAAAAAAGTCATGAAGTAGCATTTTTTGGTTGATTAATAAAGGGGATTTTTTTTTTATGGGAAAAGATATGTTTTCTTCCATTTTCCTCTTTTCATTAAGGTAAATATGTGGGAGGGGAGGTCTCCAGACAGTGTGATAGAAATGGCAGGAGATTGCACTTTTCCTGCATTGGAATCACATGTAATTCCAAATATTGTATAAAGACTTGTGATTTGAGGAAATCCCTGGAAATAACACTTGCGGGCTGAATAAGAGTAGTATTAGTACAGACGGTGGAAGGCAGCGAGGACAGAAAACGTGGCTGTAGTGAGAGGAATGAAATGACTGTCTTTGTACCCTCCCTGAGCAGTGCTCCTAAGGTGAGAGCTGATGAACTGGGGATGGATTGCCTGGAGTTTTAATGTTTTCTGTCAACGTTAGGTAGCAAAATCCACGGAGTATGATTCCAACAAACAATTGAGAGTTAGAGTGAAGTGAAGCTACCTAAAGGACAGAGAAAAAGGGTTTTGAGACTCAGTTCCTGACTCTTGATTGCTCTATGACCTCTCTGCTATCTTTATTAGATATGGCACTTTCTTATAAGAGGTTGCTGTAACTACCTTACTGAAGATCTGAGATGGGAAAGCAAAGGCAGAACAGCAAACTATAAAAGTCCCCTTCTTACATCTTCCACCTTCCTATGTGGCGTTTGAATACTTCTGTGAGTTTTTAGAAATATGGGTTAGAAGTTACACTCAAGGCAATTTAAAAGTAATATTTTTTACACTTCCTAGAAGTTACAGTCTAGTCAATTTAAAAATAATATTTTTTAGATCAGGTACGGTGGCTCATGCCCGTAATCCCAGCACTCTGGGAGGCCAAGGTGGGCAGATCACTTGAGTCAGGAGTTCGAGACCAGCCTGGCCAACACGGTGAAACCTTATCTGTAGTAAAATACAAAAAAATAAGAAAAAAAATACATATATGTATATATATTACTTGGGCGTGGTGGCAGGTGCCTGTAATCCCCGCTACTCCGGAGGCTGAGGCAGGAGAATTGCTTGAACCTGGGAGGGAGAGGTTGCAGTGAGCTGAGATTGTGCCACTGCACTCCAGCCTGGGTGACACAGCAAGACTCTGTCTCAAAAAAAAAAAATTTTTTTTTTATACTTCAATATCTTTATTGACATAAATGGATATTGTATAACGTCTGTTCTAGATGCAATCTGTAAGTTGGTTTTGTTTGCTTTTTTCTTTTAGTACCAGGTATTAGATAACCTAAAGGTATGCACAAAGTTTTGTCCTTGGATAATAAAGTGCTGGCTGCTGGGTTTATCGGTTTTCACTGTAAAATGCCAAAAAAACCAATCTAGAAAACATCCAAATTATTTTACTGTGAAATTTTGTTAAAATGAATATATAGCTGTAAACACATACCCTTACATTTTACCAAGCGCTTAATGTAGTCCTATAAGAATGCCCAAAACTAGTTGTTGATATACTGGTTTTTTTTTGCACATGAAAAAGCAGGCTCAGAGTGGTGGCATGAGCTGCTTCAAGTCACATAGTAACTAGCCAATGTCTTAAATGAGCCCCTGGAGCATCTACACGGTGTTCTGTGATCAAAGGCCTCAGGGAGTTTTTACAGATTTCCCTTCTGTTGCTTCCCTTTTTGTTTATGAGACTATCCTTGCTGCACGCCTCCGTTCTCAGTGTCAGTTTTTTTGCTGGCCCAGGCTTCTTCTATTCATAGCCAGAATGGAAGTCCCAGCACCAGTTCCTGCCCTGTGTGTAAAGCAGGGTCGTTTCTTGTCTGAATAAAATTTGCTGGTGGTTTTGCATATCTTTTTTTTTTTTTTTTTCTTTTTTATTGATCATTCTTGGGTGTTTCTCGCAGAGGGGGATTTGGCAGGGTCACAGGACAATAGTGGAGGGAAGGTCAGCAGATAAACAAGTGAACAAAGTTCTCTGGTTTTCCTAGGCAGAGGACCCTGCGGCCTTCCGCAGTGTTTGTGTCCCTGGGTACTTGAGATTAGGGAGTGGTGATGACTCTTAACGAACATGCTGCCTTCAAGCATCTGTTTAACAAAGCACATCTTGCACCGCCCTTAATCCATTCAACCCTGAGTGGATACAGCACATGTTTCAGAGAGCACAGGGTTGGGGGTAAGGTCACAGATCAACAGGATCCCAAGGCAGAAGAATTTTTCTTAGTACAGAACAAAATGAAAAGTCTCCCATGTCTACCTCTTTCTACACAGACACAGCAACCATCCGATTTCTCAATCTTTTCCCCACCTTTCCCCCCTTTCTATTCCACAAAACCGCCATTGTCTTCATGGCCCGTTCTCAATGAGCTGTTGAGTACACCTCCCAGATGGGGTGGTGGCCGGGCAGAGGAGCTCCTCACTTCCCAGTAGGGGCGGCCGGGCAGAAGCGCCCCTCACCTCCCGGACGGGGCGGCTGGCCGGGTGGGGGGCTGACCCCCCCCCCACCTCCCTCCCAGACGGGGCGGCTGGCCGGGCAGGGGGCTGACCCCCCACCTCCCTCCTGGACAGGGCGGCTGGCCGGGCAGAGGGGCTCCTCACTTCCCAGTAGGGGCGGCCGGGCAGAGGCGCCCCTCACTTCCCCGACGGGGCGGCTGGCCCGGCGGGGGGCTGACCCCCCCACCTCCCTCCCGGAGGGGGCGGCTGGCCGGGCAGAGGGGCTCCTCACTTCCCGGTAGGGGCGGCCGGGCAGAGGCGCCCCTCACCTCCCGGACAGGGCGGCTGGCCGGGCGGGGGGCTGATCCCCCCACCTCCCTCCCGGAGGGGGCAGCTGGCCGGGCGGGGGGCTGACCCCCCCACCTCCCTCCCGGACGGGGCGGCTGGCCGGGCGGGGGGCTGACCCCCCACCTCCCTCCCGGACGGGGCGGCTGGCCGGGCGGGGGGCTGACCCCCCCACCTCACTCCCGGACGGGGCGGCTGGCCGGGCGGGGGGCTGACCCCCCCACCTCCCTCCCGGACGGGGCGGCTGGCCGGGCGGGGTCTGACCCCCCCCACCTCCCTCCCGGACGGGGCGGCTGGCCGGGCAGAGGGGCTCCTCACTTCCCAGAAGGGGCGGCCGGGCAGAGGCACCCCTCACCTCCCGGATGGGGCGGCTGGCCAGGCAGGGGGCTAACCCCCCCACCTCCCTCCCAGACAGAGCGGCTGGCCGGGCAGAGGGGCTCCTCACTTCCCAGTAGGGGTGGCCGGGCAGAGGCGCCCCCCCACCTCCTGGACAGGGCGGCTGGCCGGGCAGGGGGCTGATCCCCCCACCTCCCTCCCGGACGGGGTGGCTGGCCAGGCGGGGGGCTGATCCCCCCACCTCCCTCCCGGACGGGGCGGCTGGCCGGGCGGGGGGCTGACCCCCCCACCTCCCTCCCGAACGGGGCGGCTGGCCGGGAGGGGGGCTGACCCCCCCCACCTCCCTCCCGGACGGGGCGGCTGGCCGGGCAGAGGGGCTCCTCACTTCCCAGTAGGGGCGGCCGGGCAGAGGCACCCCTCGCCTCCCGGACGGGGCGGCTGGCCAGGCGGGGGGCTGACCCCCCCACCTCCCTCCCGGACGAGGCGGCTGGCCGGGCAGAGGGGCTCCTCACTTCCCAGTAGGGGCGGCCGGGCAGAGGCACCCCTCGCCTCCCGGACGGGGCGGCTGGCCGGGCGGGGGGCTGACCCCCCCACCTCCCTCCCGGACGAGGAGGGAGGACGCTCCTCACTTCTCAGACGGGGTGGCTGCCGGGCGGAGGGGCTCCTCACTTCTCAGACGGGGCGGTTGCCAGGCAGAGGGTCTCCTCACTTCTCAGACAGGGCGGCCGGGCAGAGACACTCCTCACATCCCCGACGGGGCGGCAGGGCAGAGGTGCTCCCCACATCTCAGACGATGGGCGGCCGGGCAGAGACGCTCCTCACTTCCCAGATGTGATGGCGGCCGGGAAGAGGCGCTCCTCACTTCCTAGATGGGATGGCGGCTGGGCAGAGACGCTCCTCACTTTCCAGACTGGGCAGCCAGGCAGAGGGGCTCCTCACATCCCAGACGATGGGCAGTCAGGCGGAGACGCTCCTCACTTCCCAGACGGGGTGGCTGCCAGGCAGAGGCTGCAATCTCGGCACTTAGGGAGGCCAAGGCAGGCGGCTGGGAGGTGGTTGTAGCGAGCCGAGATCACGCCACTGCACTCCAGCCTGGGCGCCATTGAGCACTGAGTTAATGAGACTCCGTCTGCAATCCCGGCACCTCGGGAGGCCGAGGCTGGCGGATCACTCGCGGTTAGGAGCTGGAGACCAGCCCAGCCGACACATCGAAACCCCGTCTCCACCAAAAAAATACGAAAACCAGTCAGGCGTGGCGGCGCACGCCTGCAATCGCAGGCACTCGGCAGGCTGAGGCAGGAGAATCAGGCAGGGAGGTTGCAGTGAGCTGAGATGGCAGCAGTACCGTCCAGCTTCGGCTCGGCATCAGAGGGAGACCGTGGAAAGAGGGGAGAGGGGAGAGGGGAGAGGAGGGAGGGGGGAGGGGAGAGGGGAGAGGGGAGAGGGAGCTCTATCTACCACACAGTCCTTCTCTGAATATCACGCCTGGCTAATTTTTCGGTTTTGCATATCTTAAAGTTTTGGAAAATGTATCCAAAGAGAATGCTCTTTTTTTTGAGATCGGGCCATCAGAAATACTGATCCCAGCATCATTTAATTTAACATCCTATTGGAGAGAAGAATAAAACACATCCATTCATATTCAAGGAAATCAGACCTAAATGTATCTACTTCTTAAAAAAATTCGAAGATATTGTCTTAAAAATAATAACCCGGCTGGCCACAGTGGCTCATGCCTCTGATCCCAGCACTTTGGGAGGTCGAGGTGGGCGGATCGCGAGGTCAGGAGATCGAGACCATCCTGGCTAACACCGTGAAATCCTGTCTCTACTAAAAGTACAAAAAATTAGCCGGGCATGGTGGCGGGTGCCTGTAGTCCCAGCTACTCAGCAGGCTAAGGCAGGAGAATGGCGTGAACCCGGGAGGCGGAGCTTGCAGTGAGCTGAGATCTCGCCACTGCCCTCCAGCCTGGGCAACAGAGCAAGACTCCGTCTGAAAACAAACAAAGAAACCAATAACCCTCAGGAATATTAAAAACCATCTCAACTTGCTGAGGAACCTAGAATAAGATATGTGTAGGGCTGAGAATATGAGCGATGAAAAAAAATTTCTTGACATAGTCAAATGGTGAAAACACTTATTTTATTTATTTATTTATTTATTTTTTGCTCTATTTTTTATTTTTATTTTATTATTATTATACTTTAAGTTTTAGGGTACATGTGCACAATGTGCAGGTTAGTTACATATGTATACATGTGCCACGCTGGTGTGCTGCACCCATTAACTCGTCATTTAGCATTAGGTATATCTCCTAATGCTATCCCTCCCCCCTCCCCCCACCCCACAACAGTCCCCAGAGTGTGATGCTCCCCTTCCTGTGTCCACGTGTTCTCATTGTTCAGTTACCACCTATGAGTGAGAACATGCGGTGTTTGGTTTTTTGTCCTTGCGATAGTTTACTGAGAATGATGATTTCCAATTTCATCCATGTCCCTACAAAGGACATGAACTCATCATTTTTTATGGCTGCATAGGATTCCACGGTGTATATGTGCCACATTTTCTTAATCCAGTCTATCATTGTTGGACATTTGGGTTGGTTCCAAGTCTTTGCTATTGTGAATACTGCCGCAATAAACATACGTGTGCATGTGTCTTTATAGCAGCATGATTTATAATCCTTTGGGTATATACCCAGTAATGGGATGGCTGGGTCAAATGGTATTTCTAGTTCTAGATCCCTGAGGAATCGCCACACCTACTTCCACAATGGTTGAACTAGTTTACAGTCCCACCAACAGTGTAAAAGTGTTCCTATTTCTCCACATCCTCTCCAGCACCTGTTGTTTCCTGATTTTTTAATGATCGCCATTCTAACTGGTGTGAGATGGTATCTCATTGTGGTTTTGATTTGCATTTCTCTGATGGCCAGTTATGGTGAGCATTTTTTCATGTGTTTTTTGGCTGCATAAATGTCTTCTTTTGAGAAGTGTCTGTTCATATCCTTTGCCCACTTTTTGATGGGGTTGTTTGTTTTTTTCTTGTAAATTTGTTTGAGTTCATTGTAGATTCTGGATACTAGCCCTTTGTCAGATAAGTAGGTTGTGAAAATTTTCTCCCATTTTGTAGGTTGCCTGTTCACTCTGATGGTAGTTTCTTTTGCTGTGCAGAAGCTCTTTAGTTTAATTAGATCCCGTTTGTCAATTTTGGCTTTTGTTGCCATTGCTTTTGGTGTTTTAGACATGAAGTCCTTGCCCATGCCTATGTCCTGAATGGTAATGCCTAGGTTTTCTTCTAGGGGTTTTATGGTTTTAGGTCTAACATTTAAGTCTTTAATCTATCTTGAATTAATTTTTGTATAAGGTGTAAGGAAGGGATCCAGTTTCAGCCTTCTACATATGGCTAGCCAGTTTTCCCAGCACCATTTATTAAATAGGGAATCCTTTCCCCATTGCTTGTTTTTGTCAGGTTTGTCAAAGATCAGAGAGTTTTAGATATGCGGCATTATTTCTGAGGGCTGTGTTCTGTTCCATTGATCTATATCTCTGTTTTGGTACCGGTACCATGCTGTTTTGGTTACTGTAGCCTTGTAGTATAGTTTGAAGTCAGGTAGCGTGATGCCTCCAGCTTTGTTCTTTTGACTTAGGATTGACTTGGCGATGCAGGCTCTTTTTTGGTTCCATATGAACTTTAAAGTAGTTTTTTCCCATTCTGTGAAGAAAGTCATTGGTAGCTTTATGGGGATGGCATTGAATCTATAAATTACCTTGGGCAGTATGGCCATTTTCACAATATTGATTCTTCCTACCCATGAGCATGGAATGTTCTTCCATTTGTTTGTATCCTCTTTTATTTCATTGAGCAGTGGTTTGTAGTTCTCCTTGAAGAGGTCCTTCACGTCCCTTGTAAGTTGGATTCCTAAGTATTTTATTCTCTTTGAAGCAATTGTGAATGGGAGTTCACTCATGATTTGGCTCTCTGTTTGTCTGTTATTGGTGTATAAGAATGCTTGTGATTTTTGTACATTGATTTTGTATCCTGAGACTTTGCTGAAGTTGCTTATCAGCTTAAGGAGATTTTGGGCTGAGACAAGGGGGTTTTCTAGATATACAATCATGTCATCTGCAAACAGGGACAATCTGACTTCCTCTTTTCCTAATTGAATACCCTTTATTTCCTTCTCCTGCCTAATTGCCCTGGCCAGAACTTCCAACACTATGTTGAATAGGAGTGGTGAGAGGGGGCATCCCTGTCTTGTGCCAGTTTTCAAAGGTAATGCTTCCAGTTTTTGCCCATTCAGTATGATATTGGCTGTGGGTTTGTCATAGATAGCTCTTATTATTTTGAGATATGTCCCATCAATACCTAATTTATTGAGAGTTTTTAGCATGAAGCGTTGTTGAATTTTGTCAAAGGCCTTTTGTGCATCTATTGAGATAATCATGTGGTTTTTGTCTTTGGTTCTGTTTATATGCTGGATTACATTTATTGATTTGCATGTATTGAACCAGCCTTGCATCCCAGGGATGAAGCCCACTTGATCATGGTGGATAAGCTTTTCAATGTGCTGCTGGATTCGGAAACCACTTATTTTAAAATAAAACAATATGATAAGCATTATATTAAATCGACAATTAATATAATATGTTAAAAAATAATTAAAAGCATTATTTAAAATAGAATAATAAACTATTTCCTTCATAAGGTCAGTTAGGTGTTCTGCCTTCATTGCCTTAAGGAAGGGACAATACAGATAAATCTGATCACAAAAGTTAAATTCTTGGTTAATCTATTTCCACTTCTAGAATTTAGCAGTAAATGATAGATTTTGAAGATGAGATAAAGAGTTGTTTTTCCTGCTTCTGATTTACTGAACCTAGGAAGAAAGAAAGTGAGAAGGTGAACAAGAGGCTAGTTATGGTGTTACTAAAAATTGGAGGCTGACACTTGATTTCTCTCCTTTGTTGACTGCCACTGCCATCTTAAAGGAAGACAGCAACCTCAGATACGTTGGAGTCTCAGATAATTAATTGAAGGGAACTATGCTGCTGTTTGCTGAACTTGATTTGTCCCATTGCTAGAGCCAATTGTTAAATTTTTAGGAGTTTCGTGAACTTGCTAGTATCACACTGGTAACTTGAAATCACCCATGGTGAGAGTTTTAATCTACAGAAATGGGCAGATGCTCAGCACTTTGGGAGGCCGAGGCGGGCAGATCACAAGGTCAGGAGATCGAGACCATCCTGGCTAACACGGTGAAACCCCGTCTCTACTAAAAATACAAAAAATTAGCCGGGCATGGTGGTGGGCGCCTGTAGTCCCAGCTACTCGGGAGGCTGAGGCAGGAGAATGGCGTGAGCCCGAGAGGCGGAGCTTGCAGTGAGCCGAGATTGCGCCACTGCACTCCAGCCTGGGTGACAGAGCGAGACTCCGTCTCAAAAAAAAAAAAAAAAAAAAGGAAAAGAAATGGGCAGATGCTACAAGCCCGTCCCCCCACCACATCCTGGAGAGCTGTTGTTAAACACTTACCAGCACCCCACTGGATATGTGCCTCCCTTCCCAGGTGGAGCCTGGAGAAATAGACAGACTGCTGAGGACCCAGCGACTTCTTATATACCACATCAAGTGTAAAATTTGCAGTGTGATGCATCCAGGAAGATGGGCTTCTGTCATCCTTTTAGGGTTCCTGCCTGTCTCTTTGTACTCTGAGGAGGAGTAGAACAATTTCTCATGTATCTAAGAGCAGCACAGAGTGGGAAAGTATCTCAGACAATATTGATAATTGACCTGAAGCCTCAGAGTGGTATGGGAGAGCAGATCAGTTTTTGCGAGCTCCTTGAAATGGGCATAGCAGTGATTCAGTATGACCAAGTTTGAAGATTCCTGAGGTTGAGGCCAAATGATGTGTCAGCAACCTGTGTGGTTTAGGGTTAGGATTTGGATAAAGCAAGTGAGTCACGAACCCTGGGTGCAACATTTAATGGTGTGCCAAAAAACTCAGTATTTTATTTATTTAGTTTTTAAAATTTTTATTTTTATTTCCATAGTTTTTGGAATACATGTGGTTTTGGTTACATGGATAAGTTCTTTAGTGGTGATTTCTGAGACTTTAGTGCATCTGTCACCCAAGCAGCCTACACTGGACCCACTATGCAGTGCTTTATCCCTTATCCCCCTCCCAACCAGCCCCCACCCCAGTCTCCAGGGTCTGTTATATCATTCTTTTTTTTTTTTTTTTTTTTTTTTTGAGACAGAGTCTCACTCTGACGTCCACGTTGGAGTGCAGTGGCGCCATCTCATCTCACTGCAAGCTCTGCCTCCTGGCTTCACACCATTCTCCTGCCTCAGCCTCCCGAGTAGCTGGGACTACAGGCATCCGCCACCACGCCCAGCTAATTTTTTGTATTTTTAGTAGAGACGGGGTTTCACCGTTTTAGCCAGGATGGTCTTGATCTCCAGACCTCGTGATCCGCCCACCTCGGCCTCCCAAAGTGCTGGGATTACAGGCGTGAGCCACCGTGCCCTGCCTGTTATATCATTCTTATGCCTTTGTGTTATCATATCTTAGCTTTCACTTATAAGTGAGAATATACCGTATTTGGTTCTCCATTCCTGAAAACTCAATATTTTAATGCCATATTTGAAATATCAAAATTAAGCAAAAGTACATTATGAATAAAATATTAATATATTAAGTAAAGCCAGTATCGGTATCAGTGAGTTTTTCTTCTGCCTCAGGCTGTGATGGACTACAAGGGGTACTGTTACTGATCCTGCTTCACTTCTTGTTGATCCTGCTTCACTCCTCTCATCCTGGTCTAGGGGAGGGAGTCGGCTGGATCAGGGGTGGGAGGCAGGGTGCCTTGAATAGCTTGCAACTTAGTTCCTGAATGGGAGTTTGAAATGGACAGACAATGTATTGAATTTCAGAAAAATAAAGCTGTAATTCTTGCACATGTGACTTGTAGGCTCAGATTTGAACTTCCTGCACATGAGTTTGGCTGCAAGTTATTCTTGTATCTATAATGAAATAATTTATAAACATTGTTTTTTATCTTCATGTGGGATTAAATATTTCTACTTGTTGGTAACAGCTGTAGTCAGGTATGACTTATAGAAATCATGTTGCCATTTTCTTAGATGGTTTCAAATCTGTAGGGATATCTGTATGTATGTATATATCTCTGTCTATATATATTCTGAACTTCATTACACTATGCCATCTTTTCTAGTGCTAATATTAGAGTCATTGGTATATAGTTCTCAAGATCCTTCCAGTGATTTATCAAAAATGACAGAAAAATATTTTGACCAACAATTTCATAAATTCACCCTTGACTTATTTTCTAATATCTTGGTTAATGTCAGCTTTCATCTCATCTCCTAGTCTCTGCCATTTCCAATAAAAATAAAACAAAAATAGCTGACATTTTATCAGTCTGACTATGCACCAGAAACTTTGGAAATTGCATTACATGCATTATCTTATTTACTATGACAGCTCTATAAGAGATGGACGATTAAAATGTCTATTTACAGATGAAGAAACTATACCTTAAGATAGTCACGGGACTGGCAAATGGCAAACTCAAACCCTTGTCTGCCTGGTTCCAAAGCTTGTTCATATACTCACTGTGCCAAACCACCAAATCCAATGTTCTTATACCTCAAGATGAGGTCCACTGATCCCCTTACCCCAAGTGGCAACGGTGTTTTCCTTTTTCTTAGAGCTAGAATATCGTGTAGCATCTCCAATTTACAGGGGCTGTATTATCTCTGTTTATTCCTAGAACATAATGATTGATGAAGTATTAAGACTATGTTTCCTTATGAAAAATAACTGTGAAAATAATGTCAACAGATAGTACTGGTGATGGAATTGAATAGAAAATTTAGCACAGGATGGAAAATTTATAAAACAAATGACAGACCATGTTGATATTTGTGAATTGGATCAGTATTGTTTTATTTACAAATGACAGAAAACCTTCTCAAGCAAGATCGTGGGAGGTGGGCTGGTGGCTTTGTGAGGGTGGACTGGGATCTGGATTTGGAATGGAAGGAAGCACTCATGATGTGGGGATGTGAAGGCCACCTGAGCCAAGACCAGAACAGGGAATAGGGTAAAGGTTAGGGTTTTAGGGCAGGAGTGAGACTGCAGAAAGAAAACAAGACAGTGGTACAGTAATGGAGGTCAGTCCATTCAGGCTGCTGTAACAAAACACCAGAAACCAGGGGGTTTACAAAAGCTTGCATTTATTTCTCATGGTTCTGGAGACTGGAGAGTTCAAGATCAAGGTGCCAGCTGTGTTTGGTGAGGGCCCGCTTCTTTACTGATGGTATCTCTTCACCCTCCTCTCACATGGCAGAAGAGTAATGGGTCTCTCTAGGGCCTCTTTTATAAGGGCACTAATCCCAAACATGGGGGCTTCACTTCCATGGTCTAATCGCTTCTCAAATGCTTGAGTCACCAGAAACACCAAGGCATGATTAGAGGTCTGGAACTTTCACCCTAACACTCAACCTATAGGAAGAGGGGCTGAACTTGAGTTCAGTCACCAATGGTCAGTGATTTAATCAATCATGCCTACATAGTGAAACCTTCATAACAGACCCTAAACAATGGTATTAGAAGAACTTTCTGGCTGGTGTACACATTGAGGTGCTGGGACGTAGACTGGCCTGGAGGAAGCATGGAAACTCTGTGCTCCTCAGCCCTCTATACCTCACCCTATGCATAGGGCAAATAGACGTATCACAATATTACAGATGTGCAGAGTGGTTTCTGATTCCAGGTTGGAGCCTGACTTACACACTGTGCTGCTCGTCTTTGATCTTCATAGGCCTGTAATCTAATACTACTTTAGTAATACATATATGGGACCACAAGAACACTTAGCACAACCATTCTCTTCAAGTGCCATATTTTGGAGAGCTTCAATTCCAAAGCAAAAGATGTCTATCAAATTTTACAGTTAAAAAAAAAAGAATGAGGTTTTGGTAAAGGCAGGAAGATAAATCGAGAATACACGTGTGGGAGGGGTTGAAAGTAGGTGTAAGACAAGTGGCCTGCACATTTTGGCGTGAGGAGGGGAAGGAACTGGTAGAGATGGTGGGTGGGTCATTGACTGAATGGCCTAGTGGTGGCATCTTCAGGTGAGGCACATATATGAGGAGGAGAGGAGAGTTCTTCCTAAGGGGCAAATAAAGAGAAGGTGAATAAAAGGAAGGCTGCTATTCGAGAATGGTGCAGTGGAGAGGAAACAGGAAAAAAAATTGAGGAAGATTTCTCCCATTTAATGAAGTACTTCAGTATGTCTAATTGGAAATATACATTATTAGTGGAAGTCTTTGAAATGAATTCCTCAGCAAAGCCTAAGGTAGTTTAAGAATTTAATCTCTGTTTTTCCTCTTTCACTCATGGATATGCTTATGTATTATTATCAGGTGGACCAGTTGATTCTCTAGTTGGTTTTGTTGTGACATAAAATGTCTGTTTAAGTGATCTTTTTACATGGTAAATATGGTACTTTATAGATTTTTGAAATCTCAACTTTTTCTGTCCTGATATTTGCCTTCATCCTTTTTCCCTTTCCTCTCTTCAAGAAGCTGTGCTGTTTGTGGTCATTTCCTATAGAGGAATGTGGAGTATGAAGGTTTGGTGAAAACATATTTGTTTCCATTCTTTCTCAGGCTTTTCTTTTCCAGAACACTAAGCCTCAAAGAGAATAAAAAGCCAGAGCTGAGGTTTTGAGGAGGTTAAAGCTTTTCCAGGCAGAGAGAAAAATTCAGATGAATTTGTGAAATTTGTGAGTAAAGTGATCTGTGCCTTGCTCCCTACGAATAACACTGGAGAGATGAGAAGATCCCATCTGCCTCTGTCGCCTGGATGAATCTTGACTTACCCGCTGTGCTGCCTGTCTTTGAGCTTATAAGCCTGTAACCTAACAATGCTTTAGTCATTAGAGATATACATTCCAGTATATAGGACTATTACGAACACTTAACCATTCTCCTTAAGTGTCATATTTGGCAATAAATGACCGCATGGCATGTCTAGGTACCTGGTACACCTTAGACAATCATACAGATGTTCTGTACCCCCAGCATGGTATGAATGTAGAGTGAGTCTTAATCGCCATTAGTCTCCCAGAAGCAGCAGAGAATTGTGTTGGACCTGAAGGAGCCATGCAGACAGGGATGAGGCATGTCTCCTTCAGAGGAGGCAATGGGTATACCAGTGTGTGTCCCCAGGCTCAGATTACACACAGAGCCAGATGGTCTCCTTCTGATGCTTGGATACCGCAAATAGCCCCAGAACTTAAACACAACCTCAGAGGAAAGTGGCAAGGGAGCCCAGATTAACCGAGATTAAGAAAAAGAACCTTATTTTTTTCCAGTTTATATCCAGATTGTCTCCAAGTCATTTATTACAAATTCATCTTTTTTTCAACTGATTGAAAACAACATCACATGATACACTAAAAATTATTTTATATATTTAGGTCTATATTTGGGCTTTCTTTTCTATCCCAGTGAACTATTTATCTATTTTTGAACAGGCACTGTATTTTCTTAATGTTGTAGCTTTATAATATATTTTATGACTTGTAGAGCTACTTCCTCCTTGTTACTCTTCTTTTTTAGATTTTTTAAAATTATTTTTGCTCATATTTTTATAGAAACTTTAAGATTAGCTTCAGTAGTTCAAATTATTGCTAGTATTTTTACTAGACTCAATTTAAAGTTATGAATTAATGGAGGTTTCCAGCTTTATCATGTTGATTTTTCCTATTCAGAAACATGGTATGCTTTTTTTATTCGTTCATACCTATTTTTGTTGTTGTTGTCCATTACTAGTGTTACATAGTTTCTTCACATACATTTTGCACATTTCTTATTAGGTTTCCTGTGTATAAGTCAGAGTCCCAGCAAGAAAGGTATAGCAAATATTCCAATGGGCTAATGGAGGGGAGTTTGATGAAGGGATTATTTTCAAAGGTGAGGAAAGGGTTAAGGAGACTCAACAAGGGACAGTGTAAAGGCTAATTTTAGGTGTACACTTGACTGCATTAAGTAATATCCAGAGAGCTGCTAAAGCATTATTTCTGGGTCTATGAGGGTGATTTTGGAAAAGATTGACATTTGAGCCAGCAGACTACGTAAGGAAGATCCACTCTCACTGAATGTGAGTGAGCACCATCCAATCAGCTGAGGGCCCAGATAGAACAAAAAGGCAGAAGAAAATCAGATTCACTCTCTCTCTTCTGGAGCTGAAACAACTTTCTTTTCCTGCCATAGGACATCAGGACCCCAGGTTCTCTGGTCTTGGGACTCTGAGACTTGCACCAGGAATCCTGCCCAGGCTCTCAGGCCTTTGGACTCAGACTGAGCTACTTCACTGGCTTTCCTGGTTCTCCAGCTTGAAGATGGCAGATCGTGGGACTTCTCAGCCTCCATAATTGAGTGAGCCAATTCCCTGGTAAGTCCCCTCTCACGTATTTATATCTATATCCTTATACTATTTGTTCTGTTTCTCTGAAAAACCCTGAAGAACACAGCAGTAAAATATCCTGGGGCTAGCGACCACAGAGAGTAACAAGAAGGTGGAAGGAGTGTACCAAACTCTGGAGGGGATACTTGGAAGAGATTCATGCCCTACCCAAGGTGGGGCCATCTGTAGAGGGATGCAGACAACCCAGGGAAGGACACACCCTGACCTCGCTCTTCTCTTGCCATCTGATTACCTGGCAGTGCCTTCTATTGGCCAAACCCAACAGAAGCCAGAGAAGAAAGGTGACCATTGATGTGGTTCACAAATGTCTATCTGCTGGGACACACAGAAGAGTAAAGAGTAGATCTACAGGGGGTAAATGAATGATATTTAGCACACTGCATATTTTATCTTTTTGTTAACAGTGTAAAAATGAAGTCTTCTGTTGTCTCTCTCTGATATGCGTGTGTGTGTGTATGTGTGTGTGTGTGTGTAGTTCTGCCATTCTTGAAGCTAAACTCTAAAGGAGATGATGAACAATTAGACAAGTAGTTATAATAAATGTGCTACTATATGGGAAATAAAAGATCTCATGAAAGTTTTAGTAGGTAAACCTTGTGAAGTCTGTGGAGTCATAAATGGCTCCTGAAACAAGACAGGTTTAAATAGATATCCTGAGGATAAGGAAGGTGTTAGGCAGATGAAGAGGCTGATGCTGGTGGGGTATGGCAAAGAGAAACTGGGGGTGAGGGGGGTTTTCAAGTTTGATGAGGGGTTGAAATATTTTATTTCATTTATTTTATTTTTTACTGTTTACTTGCTATCTGACCTTGGGTGAATTACCTAACTTTTCTGTGCCACAATTTTTCCATCTGTAAAGTAGTTATTATACTGTATTAGTCCGTTTTCACACTGCTGATAAAGACATATGTGAGACTGGCCAATTTACAAAAGAAAGAGATTTAATGGACTTACAGTTTCACATGGCGGGGGGGTGAGGGGCTCACAATCATGGCGGAAGGCAAGAAGGAGCAAGTCACGTCTTACATGGATGGCAGCAGGCAAAGAAAGAGCTTGTGTAGGGAAACTCCCATTTTTAAAAACATCAAATGTCTTGAGATTCAGAACTGCCCCCATAATTTAATCACTTCCCCCCGGGTTCCTCCTAGGACACATGGGAATTGTGGGAGTTGCAATTTAAGATGAGATATGGGTGGGGACACAGACAAAGCATATCATTCCACCCCAGCCCCTCCCAAATCTCATGTCCTCACATTTTAAAACCAATCATGCCTTCCCAACAGTCCCCCAAAGGCTTAACTCATTTCAGCATTAACTCAGAAGTCTACAGTCCAAAGTCTTATCTGCGGTAAGGCAAGTCACTTCTGCCTACGAGCCTGTAAAATCAAAAGCAGGTTAGTTACTTCCTAGATACAATGGCGGTACAGGAATTGGGTAAATGCAGCCATTCCAAATGAGTGAAATTGACCAAAACGAAGGGGCTACAGGCCCCGTGAAAATCAGAAATCCAGCAGGGCAGTCAAATCTTAAGGCCCCAAAATGATCTCCTTTAACTCCATGCCTCACACCCAGGTCATGCTGATGGGAGAGGTGGGCTCCCATCCGCTTGGGCAGCTCTGCCCCTGTGGCTTTGCAGGGTAAAGTCCCGCTCCTGGCTGCCTTCATGGGCTGGTGTTGAGTGTCTGCGGCTTTTACAGGTGTGCAGTGCAAGCTGTCAGTGGATCTACCATTCTGGGGTCTGGAGGATGATGGCCCTCTTCTCACAGCTGCACTAGGTGGTGCCCCCATAGGGACTCTGTGTTGGAGCTCTGACCCCACATTTCCCTTCTGTACTGCCCTAGCAGAGGTTCTCCATGAGCACTCTGCCCCTGCAGCAAACTTCTGCCCGGGCATCCAGGCATTTCCATACATCCTCTGACATCTAGGCAGAGGTTCTCAAACTTCAATTCTTGACTTCTGTGCACCTGCAGACTCAATACCACGTGGAAGCTACCAAGGTTTGGGATTCCACCCTCTGAAGCAACAGCCCAAGCTGTTACTTTTAGTCATGGCTGGAGCAGCTGGGACACAGGGCACCAAGTCCCTAAACTGTACACAGCAGAGGGACCCTAGGTCTGGCCCACGAAACCATTTTTTCCTCCTAAATCTCCAAGCCTATGATAAGAGGGGCTGCCACAAACCACAAAGGTCTCTGACATGCCCTGGAGACATTTTTCCCACTGTCTCGGGGATTAACATTTGGCTCCTTGTTACTTATGCAAATTTATGCAGCCAGCTTGAATTTCTCCTCAGAAAATGGGATTTTCTTTTCTATAGCATTGTTAGGCTGCAAATTTTTCAAACTTTTATGCTGTTTCCCTTATAAAACTGAATGATTTTAACAGCACCCAAGTCACCTCTTGAATGCTTTGCTGCTTATAAATTTCTTTTGTCAGATACCCTAAATCATCTTTCTCAAGTTCAGAGTCCTGCAAATCTCTAGGGCAGGGACAAAATGCTGCCAGCCTCTTTGCTAAAACATAACAAGAGTCACCTTTGCTCCAGTTTCCAACAAGTTCCTCATCTCCATCTGAGATCACCTTAGCCTGGATTTCATTGTCCATATCATTATCAGCATTTTATTCAAAGCCATTCAACAAGTCTCTAGGGAGTTCCAAACTTTCCCACATTTTTCTGTTTTCTTCTGAACCCTCCAGACTGTTCCAACCTCTGTCTGTTACCCAGTTCCAAAGTTGCTTCCACATTTTCGGGTATCTTTTCAGCAGCACCCCACTTTACTGGTACCAATTTACTGTATTAGTCAGTTTTCATGCTTCTGATAAAGACATACCCAAGACTGGGCAATTTACAAAAGAAAGAAGTTTAATGGACTTACAGTTTCACATGGCTGGGGAGGCCTCACAATTATGGCAGAAGGCAAGGAGGAGCAAGTCATGTCTTACATGGATGGCAGCAGGCAAAGAGAGAGCTTGTGCAGGGAAACTCTCATTTTTAAAACCATCAAATCTTGTGAGACTCATTCACTATCACAAGAACAGCCCAGAAAAGATCCGCCCCCATAATTTAATCACTTCCCACTGGGTTCCTCCCATGACATATGAGAATTATGGGAGTTACAATTCAAGATGGGATTTGGGTGGGGACACAGAAAAACCATATCATATACTAAACTCACAAGTTGTTGTAAGGATTAAACAAGAAAATACATTTACATTTTTGAGACGGTGCTTGGCAGATAGCACATGCTCAATAAATGGTAGCTATTATTATTAACATTGTATGAGGATGAGCTGCAGTCAGTAGAGAGTGAGATCTATCGGAGTAAATACATCTGACTGTATACTGCTAGTGAGGTAGTCAGAGGCCCCACTGAAGACAAAGATAAGGATCTGAAGAACTGACAGCTTGAGAATAAGTTTTCATATTGTTCCAAGGACAATAAAAAGATGGATTTAACACAGGGAAGTTATATGATCACTTGCCTATTTTAGAAAGTTTTGCTGCCACTGTTCATGTCTTGCCTCTTCTTCTACAAGGTACATTTCCAAGCTCCCTTGCAGTTAGGGGCCATATACCTAACTTTTGGCCAAGGGTTTGTATTAGTCAGGACTCACAAGAGAAACAGGACCAATAGGATGGATGGATAGATAGATAGACAGAAACAGATTTATTATAAGAAATTGTTTCGGCCGGGCACGGTGGCTCACGCCTGTAATCCCAGCACTTTGGGAGGCCGAGGCGGGCGGATCACGAGGTCAGGAGATCGAGACCATCCTGGCTAACACGGTGAAACCCCGTCTCTACTAAAAATACAAAAAACTAGCCGGGCGTGGTAGCGGGCGCCTGTAGTCCCAGCTACTCGGGAGGCTGAGGCAGGAGAATGGCGTGAACCCGGGAGGCGGAGCTTGCAGTGAGCCGAGATCGCGCCACTGCACTCCAGCCTGGGCGACAGAGCGAGACTCCGTCTCAAAAAAAAAAAAAAAAAAAAAAAAGAAATTGTTTCCTGTGATTATAGAGGCTGGGAAGTCCAAAATCTGCAGTGTGAACTGGCAGGCAGAGGCTCAGGAGAGTCTATGATGCCAATGAAATGTGAAGGTAGTTTGCTGAAGAATTCCCTCTTGCTTGAGGAGGCTGGTCTTTTTGTTCTATTCAGGCCTTCAACTGATCGGATGAGCCTCATCTATATTATGGAGGGCAATCTTCTTTATGCAAAGTTCACTGTTTTAAATGTTAATGCCATTCAAAAACATCATCTAAGTTAACACATAAAATTAACCACCAAGGGTGTGTTGGGCAGAAGTGATGTGTGCCCCTTATAGGCAGGGGGTCTAACCCTCTTGTGTACAATCTTCCATGCTTTCTTCCTTTGCTACTTGGCAGGTGGGAGGTACAGTATCTAGAATAGGATGTAAACTCTAGGGGGATGAAGGAGCCACTAGGAAGAAGGAAGCAAGTCCTTAAAAGATTAGGTGGAATAGACATTTATCCACCTTTGTCTCTCATTGAATTGAGACATGTGAGAAATAGGCAGATGTTGTGTTAAGCTTTGGGACTTAGGGGTTGTTTATTACAGCATTTAGTATATCCTGACTGATGAATCATTCTGGCAGCAGGGAGGGCAATGTGTTGACACAGGTTAAGGCTACAGTCAGGAAGGCCAGCTAGGAATTTTTGGTACAAGTCCAGGCAAGAGATAATGCTGAGCTGGACTAGGTTGATGCAGCATGTGGACAGCAGATGTTTAAATTAATCATACTGTGAGTAGTAATAAGCATTTAGTGCTTTACCAAATTATCTCAGTGAACACTCCAAATTTCTATTTTTTCCAAGAAAAAGAATAAATTGACAGATTGTCCAGATTTATTCCACAATAAAGGAAAAGTTATGAAATATGATGCTATTTCTGGTTTCTTATTTACAGTTAAGTTCATGTTCAACTTAACCAAAAGAATCTTAGGCAAAGTTGAAGTGATAATGCTTAATTAGGAGGTACATGGCAGTGCAGTTAGAGTGAAGAAAAGAGGAAGTGAGACAGAGAAGTCTAAGAAGCAAATTCAAGGTGATATACCAAGTGGGCCACTGCTATATGGCTCTAAAAAAAAAAAAACCTGTACCTCAGAACAACCCAACAGATGGAAAATTGTGGGGGAAATTTATCTGTGAGCTCACTCGTGTCTCCTGTGTCCTGTTGGCTAAAGGTCATTCCAGAGAAAATTTACAACATTGTTCCACTGCTTTAGAGGTGGAGCGAGGCCCAGAGATTCTGGATGTCTGGACAGCCTAGTATGACTTGCTGTGGATGCAATTACTACAGAGAAAGCAGCCAATGGCCCACAAAATAGATGAGGCTAAAGAATCAGAGGAGACACTCAAGATGGGTTGATAAATCTGGTTTGGAACTCATCAGTGGTAGCTCTGATAAGGTTGTTAGCACACTTATCTATGAAGTACTTAAATTAAATAAAGGGTTATTTAATAGCCCATGTAGTGTGATAGTATTACTGCTATTTATGTGGAAATTAAACACAATAACAACAGCAACGTTTTACATTAGATTTCAGGAATGTGGGGTGACATTCATTATGAGGTCTTAGCTTTAAGTTTATTCTTTTACTGAATGCACTGAGATGTAGCTCCTAAAGGTTGCGAACTCTGAATATCTGAGACAGGTCTCAAATTTAGAGAGTTTATTTTGCCAAGGTTGAGGACATGCAGCCGTGACAGCCTCAGGAGTCCTGAAGACACGTGCCCAGGGTGGTCAGAGCACAGCTTGCTTTTATTCATTTTAGGGAGATGGGAGACATCAGTCAACATATGAAAGATGAACATTGGTTCCTTCTGGAAAAGTGGGACAATTGGAAGCAAAGGTGGGACAACTTCAAGCAGGGAGGGGGCTTCCAGCTCATAGGTAGATAAGAAACAAATGGTTACATTCTTTTGAGTTTCTGATTAGCCCCTCCAAAGAAGGCAATGAGATATGCATTTATCTCAGTGAGCAGGGGTGGGGGTGGGGTGGGGGGTGGCTTTGAATAGAATGGGAGGCAGGTTTGCCCTAAGTAATCCCAGCTTGACTTTTCCCTTTAGCTTAGTGATTTGGGGGCCTCAAGATTTATTTTCCTTTCACAAGCTTTTCCATTATTTACAGCAGACTTTGTCTTTTTCTGCCTCTTTTTTTTTCCTGCCGAAGTCTGCATTATCACCATAAATTCTGACAACTGCCCTATGAGGTAGGTGTAAGCATGGGCTCAATTTTACAGATTTGTAAAATAAATTAAAAAAAGTAAAAAGATGTAACAACTTTCCCACAAGATCTCAGAGGACATTTTATATAACATTTTCCCTAATTCTTCAGTTTTTTTTTTTTTTTTTTGAGATGAAGTCTCGCATTGTTGCCCAGGCTGGAGTGTGGGGTCACAATCTCAGCTCACTGCAACCCTCCTGGGTTCAAGCAATTCTCCTGCCTCAGCCTCTGGAGTAGCTGGGACTACAGGTGCCCGCCACTATGTCCAGCTAATTTTTTGTATTTTTAGTAGAGACGGGGTTTCACCATGTTGGTCAGGCTGGGCTCAAACTCCTGACCTCGTGATTCGCCCACCTCAGCCTCCCAAAGTACTGGGATTACAGGCCTGAGCCACCGTGCCTGGCCAGTTCTTCAGTTTTATACAAGTCCCAAAGGCCAGGAACAAAATACTCGTTCTTAAGTAGCCCTATAATTTAGAAAAGGTGCCAAACTACTCATGTGGAACTAGAAAGATGGCAACACAAAGATAGCTTTAAACAATCACTTACTTGAGTTTTGAAACAGGTTGAAGTCGAAGAAGCTGAGAGTCAGGAATTCTTTGGAGAGTGTTGTTGACATGCTGTTCTTCCCCTCTCCCTTTCTTTGGAAGAGAAGGATGTTGAGGAACGCGAGGGTCTCTTGGAGTTTGAGGGATAGAGGGTCTGATATTTGGCTCATGCCTGAGGAAGCTAAAGGTGAGAGGCTGTGGCTGGAGGTGCCTCTGCCCGGTAGCACCATACAAAGTGCTAAACAGGGAGCAAAGGCATGTACGCAAGGGGGAGAATAAATAGCATTTCCTGTGAAAGCTGTGTGAATGCAGAAAAAAGAGCTGGTCAGCATCCTCTGCTGGAGTATAGCTGATGGTGAAGGGACTTGAGGAGAGAAATGGGCAGCCAGAAGCCCAGGGGCCAGCAGGAGGGAGCAGTAAGTAGCCTGTGGGAGGAGAGGCAGTTGGTGCACTCTAGTGCAAAGGTGTCCGAGGGCTGTCTCCAAAAACCCTTTATTGGAGAATCAGCCTTGGAGACCGGAGAGAAATGATGTGAGATCACAACTGTGTCACCATGGAGCAGCTGTGCACTTTCCTGCCAACTCCTCTTCCCTGGGCCTGACCTAGCAGGAGAGGAGGTGAACAAGGAAGAGAAAGGAAGCCAGCTTCATCCTATTTGCCCATTGCAGGCTTCCAAGCCTGAAGCTGGGAGAGAAGAGAAGTTTTAACTTGAAATGAAGATTGTCATTATACAATTAGTCGGGACTGTTCTGACCTGGACTTTTTATTATCTGAAATCTCTAGACTGAAGGACTTTTTAGCTGAACATAACAGAAAAATCAATAATACATGCTTGATATTTCATTCAGGGTAGAAATTAATAAGTCTACAGAAATAAGTTTTTCTTTTTTGTACATTATCATCATATCCACCTTGTAAAACCAAATAGGTGCACTGCTAATCATTCTGTTATATTACCACAAAGCTTGTCCTTATCTGGCTCTGTTAAAAAAATGCTACATGAGAAGACAAAGACACCAATCAATGATCACTCATTAAGCCTGTGGTCTGAATTAGTTAATACTGTTGGGAATCAGGATTAAGACATTCTAAAGGCAAATATTATAAAAAGAATAGTCTGGAACATAAGTCACTGGAAGTTTGGGATAAAGAGTGCATTAGTGAGCAATCTGGGCAGCCAAGCTCAAGGGAGGGGGCACTAGTGGCCATGTGGGGTGGAAGAAAGGAAAGGACACACCCCTGAGGACAATCCAATCTGCGTATGAGCAGCCTCTGTAAATTCCACCTGATGCGACCTCTAGTGGTCACTCTAGTATCATACTACAGTGTGCATATCCAAAGTTGTGACCAGTCCATAACATGAAAGTTGACTCTCAGTTTTCACAGGTTTAAAATTTTAGAACTGTGTAGGCAGAGAGCTCTTAATACATATTAATGGTTTGATTGCTCAGGTGGAGAATGGGTGAAGATGTATGCACCTGGGCCAGTTTCCTGATAGCTGACTTTCATGCTGAGTGTAAATTTGGCCACACATTTGAAGTGTCAAAGGGCAAATAGGAAAGAATTAAATAACTCATTGATTTCTCAACTGACCTTTGGCATTATTCATAAAGAGTACATAGAAGGCTTTGAATAAATGCTTGTTGAATAAATAAACAAGGAGCTACTCCTTATGGAGTTTGCTTTTTTATTGTCATGAATTGGGAGAAAGATTTAAATTATAGGAACTTAGTATGTTAACATCCACAAATTTTAAATTCACCTGCGAGTAAAAGAATAAATTTATAATAGATTTGGATGATTCCTATTTTTGTTATTTTATTCATTACATTTTGTACAGGCAATCCAGGACTATAAGTGAGCCACACACTTTCTGAGTTCCTTTGAGAAAATGACTATTCTATGTTGGTTGTCCAGAAAGGTCAAATAGTGGACCCAATACCTTTTATTGGTTATTTTCAAAGTTTAGTAATGTAGTGATTATAAGTTTCTTTGAGATGTTTATTCTTTTTCTTTGTTTACTCATGAGGATATAATTTGAGATGTTTAATAGACAATTAGTATTGCAAAACTTATTTTAATTTGTGGTTTAATTAATAGTAATTTAATTAGTTCCAATAAGCATAATGAGAACATAAAAAACTCTAAATTAGTAGGTGTAATGATTCTTGTCTTTCCTCAAGAGGGCAGCAAAACTGCACTGCTCAGTTCTCAAAGATCAGGATGAAAATCTTAAAAAGCTGATACACAGACATTCCCATGATCTGATCATTCATATTAGTCCAACTAATTAAACATAACATGTGTTGATATTTGTATTGCCATTTTACAAAAGTTTAGCTTTTCCTTTATGAAATGAAAAAAAATCTACTTCTTTGTCTTAGGTTAGACAACAGAATTATACTTGCCTAAGGTCTCAACACGCATTGTTTACACAAGGACAAATGATTAAGTAAGCTACTGAGGGTAACAAATAAATAAGGTGTTTTTTTTTTTTTTTTTTTTTTCCTGAAGTGTATCAGTCCATTCTCATACTTCTATGAAGAAATACCTGAGATTGGATAATTTATAAAGGAAAGAAGTTTAATTGACTCACAGTTCCTCATTGCTGGGGAGGCCGCAGGAAACTTATAATCATGGCAGAAGGCAAAGGAGAAGCAGGCACCTTCTTCACAGGGCCTCAGGATGGAGAGATGCAAGCAGGGGAAATGCCAGATGGTGATAAAACTATCAGATCTTGTGATACTCACTCACTGTCACGAGAACAACATGTCGGAAACCACCCCCACGATTCAGTTACCTCCACCTGGTCCCGCCCTTGACACGTGGATTATAGGGATTACAATTCAAGATGAGATTTTGGGTGGGGACACAGCCAAACCATATCACCAAGTTACTAAAGTGATCATACTTGAATACAGTTGGGAATCAGGATTAAGACTTTCTAAAGGCAAATATTTTAAAAAGAATACTCTGGAACATAAGTCACTGGGAAGTTTAGGATAAAGAGTGCATTAGTGGGCAATCTGAGCCATTTTGGAAATTGCTTTTCTATAATCTATCCTAGGTAGAAAGACCTTTTAAATACACAGACACACACAGACACACACACACACACACACACACACACACACACACACACAGAGAGACATACACCATATGTGTATGCATATATGTATGCATATATGTGTATATGTATGTATATCTGTGTGTATGTATGTATATCTGTGTGTATGTATATATATGTATATGTGTGTGTGTGTGTGTGTGTATATATATATATATCCCAGAGTTGAAGAAAACTTGAATATTGGCTCCAGAAATATAGGGAAATGAGAGGGAGTTGAATATACCCCTGCTCACACGTATAGAATGGAATTTGGGCATTTCCTAGGCAGATTATAGATGAGGTTTGTCTTTAGCGCTTATCACATTGTCTTTGATATCCTCTCTGTTCCTGGCTTGCTAGGTGCTGTTCTTATATTCAGAAGGTGGTCATATGGTCCTGACAGTTGTTGCCTAATAGTGGTTCAAAACATTTCTTTTCTGTGGTATATTTGCATTTAATAGAAGACAGGAGAAGACTGGAAGATTTTCAAGGCATAAAGGAATGGACCATAATGGATCCTCAGAGGCCTGCATCCTGCCCTGGGGCTCCTGCTTTCATTTTAATAGCAGCAGTTGTAGGGTGGGAACAGGGAGACCAGCACCTACATGTGCCACAATGACCAAATCCACCACTGTTTCTGCCAGAGGGAGGTACGAGTGGGCCATTCACCTTATAGCTGCCTGCCTCCACTGCTCATGCTGATGGAATATTCTGATGGACCATAGAGTTGGAACATTTGGTCCATAGTAGGTTTATCTTTTATATATAGTAGGCTTCCAATAAATAGTTGTTAAATGAATAAAGACCTCAAATGATAAATGAAAGATGTAGCTGCTCTTCCACCTACGCAACACACAGAATAACAATCCTCTTCCTTTTTGTGAGGTTAACTAACTTTGATGGAGAAAAATTTATATTGTTACTGGAAAGGGTACAGGTATATTCAGCTGGAAGCATTTGATGATTCTTTGTTCCATTATATTGAATAGGTTCACTAGGGTTCAAAACAGGTTCAGTGGCATGGTGGCCATCATAAACAAATTTAAAGTTCGAATTTAAGGGTTGTTCTCATCTTTCAAATATTTAAAGATCTTGTAAGAATTAATATTTATCAAGCACTTACTCTTTGCAAATCCCTATGCTAGTTTTGTTTTGAAATTTACTGCACAGTATAAAAAGAATAAACTATACTCTTGTCTTCAATGAATTTATAGTCTCCCTGGAGTTCCAAGACTAGCACACATGAAAACATCACTAAAGAAGGTACAGTATAGATCATTAATGCAAATGAGTAAGTGCCATGTCCCGGGATTAAAAGGGTTCTGAAAAGGGAAAGTCAATAAGAGGTAGAGATGCTGGGGGAAGGCTACCCAAAGAAAAAGGACCTTGAGGTGACTCCTAAAGTACAGGTAGAGTTTGGATACAGAGACAAAGCGGGGAGTCCTAGGAATAACAGCTTTATAAAGATGTAAGAAGTGCTGAGCATGGTACATTTTAGAAAACAGATTAGAAAATAACTGCAAATTGGGTAACAGTGGGGGCCAAAGTTGGAAGTGATTAGGTTTTTAGAATTGAATCTAAAAAAAAGGATGAATTCTGTAACATTATTGAGTAGGAGAACAATGAAAGGATAGCCATGTTTCCATATAATTAACCTCCTTACTTCCCCTGCTGTGGAAACCAAGTCTGTGGAATAATTGGAAGGGGAGAAATGTTTGGGGTGATTAGAGGATGGTGGGACCAGTTTACTTCTTAACTGTGAATATTGTACTTATTGAGCTGAATTATATTTTCAAACGTATACAATAACATTTTAATAATTTAGGCTTAGAAATAATAAATCTGTATTTCAATTTTTATTCTAGGATAGTATTAGTGATAGATTCCAATCCCTGAACTTCATGCAAGTATCATAGTCACTAGAAATCCACTTAAGAGCTGAGATCCATTGGTGGTACATTTTTATTTTTAGTAAGGAGCTGTTTCTAACGTCAACACTGGTAAACTAATGGTTTGTTGGAAGAAAAGACAGCCAACATATTCAGTCAAGAACATTTTACTTGTTCCATGTGAAAATCCATTATAGAAACAATTTCTTTTTTTATCCTGAAAGAAACATATATTGCAGAAACAGACACAGGATATTTTCATGCATCAAAGTAATGTCTTTGGCTAGTTGCTATTGAGTACTTTCATGATGTGAATATCATCACTAATAATTCATCAATTCTAAACTAGATTTCACTTAAAGTTGCAAATTTACCATTTTAATGACATATTTAAAAAGTTTTCTGAAAGAAAAATTACAAATAAAAGTAAAATAAGGGCTTCTGGTTCAAGATGGCTGACTAGAAGCAGCTAGTGGGTTCCTCTTCCATGGAGATGAATCAAAATAGTAAATATTCACACTTTGAATAGATCATCTAAAAGAGAGAGCACAACGGAATTCATCAGAGAAGTGATGGGAATTATGGAAAGCAAAGAAAGGTGAAGCCAGGCAGCCTGCTGAGCTGGGATTGGTATGGAGCCAGGAGTAGCTCCCTGACATGGGGAAGGGCTGAGTGAGCAACCCCTGGGGCCCCACTCCCACTGTGGATTTTCACAATCCTAGCGATGGGAGAGCTCCCTGAACCCCCCGGGGCCTCCAGTCTAACACAGGGAACTTGCTCGGAGATTGTGCAGAGGCACTGCTTCGGCCCACATGGAATTCCACAGGCTTTTGATTCCTGAAACGCTGCAGCCTGGTACCAGCTGCTGTTGCAGTGCCAGGAGGGAGTGGGGAGGCCAAGTACTTTTGC
Organism: Pan troglodytes; assembly: GCF_028858775.2. Lineage (NCBI taxonomy): Eukaryota > Metazoa > Chordata > Mammalia > Primates > Hominidae > Pan > Pan troglodytes. Next base: position 19,004,620 of record NC_072420.2, read on the forward strand.
ACACCCCAAAGATGTATATCACTGCTGCTGCTTCTGCAGGGTAGAGGAGCAAGCACATTGAGCACCCTTTCTTTCACTGTTCCCGCTAAGGGGGACCTGCCTTCCCTAGGCTCACAGTACAGCCACCTTGCTTCTGCCTGAGCATTTTGGCTGTGGCCTGGCACCCTTCTGATAGCCCAGCCCCCAGAGGCCTGCAGTCTGCCCTGGGGATCCTGCTGCTGTTGCTGCAACTGCCACCACCACTGCCAGGCCAAGGAGGGAGTGGGAAGACAGGACACCTTTGCACACCTCAGTGGTGGATACCACCACTGCTTCTGTGGGAGGAAGGTGCGAGTGGGCCATGGGCCCCACAGCTGTTAGCTTTCACTGCTCTCACTGAGCAGGGCTACCCCTGCCTGAGCATTTTGCTGTTGCCTAGCGCCCTTTTGAAAGCCTAGCCCTCAGAGGCCTGCATCCTGCCCTGGGGCTCCTGCTTTCATCTTATTAGCAGCAGTTGTAGGGCTGGAACAGGGAGACCAGCACCTGCATGTGCCACAATGACCAGATCCACCACTGTTTCTGCCAGAGGGAGGTACGAGTGTGTCATGCACCTTATAGCTGCCTGTCTCCGCTGCTCATGCTGATGGAATATTCCGCAGCTGCCTGAGCGGTCTGCCTGCCCTTTCCGAAGCATTCTGCCAGCAGCCTGGGGGCCAGCCCACCCCTTCCTATCACAGCCAATACCTGAACTCTGGGAATTTGAAGACATGTTTGCTGGTCCAGTCCTGGTTTAGTCCCTCCAGGACTCATGCACATTGTCCAGAGAGCCATTTAGGAACCTGAGGATTAGGGGATTGCCTAGCCCAGTGATGGCACCTGATCATTCCCTCTGGGGTCTGAGGTTGAGCTGATCCAATCAGCTGACACCATCACAGCAGACTCCCACCTGCATGTACTGTAAGGCAGAACCATTCCCCCTCTCTCTATGAAGCAGCAGTATTCCTACATTGGAGAACAGGAGAGCCACAAAGCTGTCTGTATTGAGGTGAGGGAAGAGATCCCACGCTGAAGCCACTCCAGTGAAGAATCACGGGACAGGTGTTTTCCCTGGCTTTCGGTGACATTGTGGCCTGGCGTTAGATGACAGTGTCTGCCTGAACTGAGAGTCATCAGCCCTGGGACAAGGGTGTGATACAGAAAGAGACTGTGTTCCTGTCTGCCCAGGATGTGGAGCTGGCGGAGCCCCCTCTCCAACTGCAGCAACCTTGGCACATTTCACCAGGAGCTCCCTCAGTCACTCCCGTCAGAGCTGGTGCTTGTGCTCCTCATTGAAGTATTCATGGGTGAGCTTGGTGTTTCTGCTCCTCCCAATAAACCGAGATCAAGCCAATACCCATCTGCTTCTGTGACAGACAGCTTTTTCCCTAAGCACCACCTACTGGTCTGGAGGTTGAACTGCAAAACCCAATACAAAACACGCTAACAAGAAGTACGCAAGGCTAAAGGATCAAAGCTAAAGGACCCTACTGAACTTTTACTATAGTCACACTGTCATGGGGAAAATAATCCCATCTAAATGAAAGTAAATAAAAAACAAGAAGTGACAGCTTCTCCAGATGAGAAGAAACCAGTATAAAAACTCTGGCACCATGAAAAAAAGCAGTGTTGAGACATCCCCAAAGAATCATACTAGCTTGCTAGCAATGGATTCTAACCAAAATGAAAATTCTGAAATGACAGATAAAGAATTAAAAATATGCATTATAAGGAAGCTCAATGAGGTCCAAGAGAAAGTTGAAAACCAACTAAACAAAATGAGGAAAACAATGTAGCATATGAAAGAAGAGATAGATATCTTAAAAAAAGACAGGCAGAACTTCCGGAAATGAAAAATTCACTGAAGGAATTACAAAATACAGGCATGAATGAAACTGGGCCTCTATCTCTCACCATATACAAAAATTAACTCAATGTGAGTTAAAGACTCAAATATAAGACATGAAACTATGAAAATCCTCGAAGAAAACATGGGGAAAACTGTTCAGAATATTGGCCTAGGCAAAAAGTTTATGACTAAGAACTCAAAAGCAAATGCAACAAGAACAAAAATAGACAAATGGGGCTTAATTAAACTAAAAAGCATCTGCCAGCAAAAGAAGTAATCAGTGGAGTAAGCAGACAGCCTACAGAGTAGGAGAAAATATTTGCAGACTATGCATCTGACAAACCACTAATATCCAGAATCTACAAGGAACTCAAACAACTCTACAACAACAACAACGACAAACAAACAACCGTATTAAAAAGTGGGTAAGGGACACAAATACACACTGCTCAAAAGAATACAAGTGACCAACAAAGATATGAAAAAAAGCCTCAACATTACTGATCATCAGAAAAGTGCAAACTAAAACCATAGTGAGATACCATCTCACATCAGTCAGAATGGCCATTATTAAAAAACTGAAAAACAACAGATGTTGGTGAGGATGAAGAGAAAAGGGAACACTTATACACTGTTTGTGGGAATGTAAATTAGTACAGCCTCTGTGGAAGACAGGATGGGTATTTCTCAAAGAACTGAAAATAGGAACTACCATTTGACCCAGCAATCCCACTGCTGAGTATCTACCCAAAGGAAAAGAAATCATTTTATCAAAAAGACACCTGCACTTGTATGTTTATTGTGGCACTATTCACAATAGCAAAGTCGTGAAATCAGCCTAAGTGTCCATCAGTGAATGATTGGATAAAGAAAATGTGGTATATGTACTCCATGAAATGCTACTCACTCATAAGAAAGAATAAAATCATGTCTTTGCAGCAGCATGGATGGATTTGGAGGCTATTATTCTAAGTGAAAAACTGCAATGGAAAATCAAATACTACATGTTCTCACTTATAAGTGGGAGCTAAACAACAGGTCCACGAGAACATACAGAAAGAAATATTAGGCCGGGTGCGGTGGCTCATGCCTGTAATCCCAGCACTTTGGGAGGTCGAGGTGGGCGCATCATGAGGTCAAGAGATTGAGACCATCCTGGCCGACATGGTGAAATCCCATCTCTACTAAAAATACAAAAATTAGCTGGGCATGGTGGCACGCACCTGTAGTACCAGCTACTCGGTAGGCTGAGGCAAGAGAATCACTTGAACCCGGGAGGCAGAGGTTGCAGTGAGCCGAGATTGAGTCACTGCACTCCAGCCTAGGTAACAAGAGTGAAACTTTGTCTCAAAAAAAAAAAAAAAAAAAAAAAAAAAAAAAGAAAGAAATAGTAGTCACTGGAGACTCCAAAAGTTGAGAGAGTAGGAGGAGAGTGAGGGTCCTAACGAGTGAAATTTTGTCTCAAAAAAGAAAGAAATAGTAGTCACTGGAGACTCCAAAAGTTGAGAGAGTAGGAGAAGATTGAGGGTCGAAAAATTACCTATTGGATACAATGTTCACTGTTTAGGTGATGGGTACATCAGAAGCCCAAACCCCACCACTATGCAATATATCCATGCAGCAAACCTGCACATGTACCCCCTGAATCTATAAAAATAAACCCCCACATTCTCAAAAAACAGTAAAATAAAATAGAACACATGAAAGAAAATATATCACAAAGTGCTGAGAATAGAGAAAGTAACATCCGAAAGCTCTAGAATTTGGGGTAGTTCACCACTTAACACGATTTGGTAAATGGCAATGGAGAGCTTTTTAATACTCAGTTCATATTCTGTCTCTCTTTCACTCTCTCTCTGTCCCTATTAGTAGAGAGTGTTTTCATGAATGTTTTAAGCTTGGGCTTATCCTCAATCAGGGTTTTTTCTTCCTTCTTTCCTCCATTTTTATTCAGGCCATTGCTAGAATTTGATTTTCTTTTCTCTTAGTGTCTTAAAGTGTATTATTTTTGCTTTTCCAACTGCAAAACAATAGTTGCATATTTTTTGGTCCCTTTAAGTTTTTATTATAACTTTTTTTCATCCCACCTCTTCCTTTTATAATGTTAAATGGCAAAATGTCTATAATATTTAAAAATTTGCTTCCTCTCATCATCCTAAATGTCTTATTTTTTATTATTATAAATAGACAAATTTATATGCATATGTTTTGTTTGATTTTGTTTTCTGAAACAAATTAAAATTTGCGTGTTTAAAATAATGTTGTGATATGAATACTGCAGGTGTTATATCTATTTTGGGACTGAGAAGTTAGGCCAATAAACACCTATTTATTGAACTTCTTGGAGGATTCCTGGGCAGCCTTCAGTGCTAAGGGGAACAAAAATATAATAAGTACTAGGGATATTTTAGGAATATTTCCTGACACCTTTAAAAATTCTTATATTTGCAAATATCATGAGAGAATATTAATTTCCTCATATACTTTATTCCTGGCAGCCAGGAGAGTTGAAAACAATAAAGCTCTATTGAGAGACTGGCAACACCCACACCACCATCTAGTATTTCTTGAGGGTTTCATATATGGCAGGTACTGTTATAAGGACTTTTCATTTATATACTTATTTATTCATTAAAATAGCTATATGATATACACAGATTATCATAATCATTGTCATTTTATAAATAATAGGTAATGTAGGAAAAAATGGTTAAGTAACTGCTAATGGTCACTCAGTTGGTAAGTGGTAGAGCCATGAATTTGAATCCAGGTATTCTAGCTTGAGAACCCACAGTCTTAACCACATTTACCTTCCATTACTCCGTATTTCTTTTCCACAGCTCACAAGCGCACTCTGATTAGGGGATGACTCTCTTCTGGTGTGCGTTTAGACAAATTATACATTGTTTCATGGCAGAGACATTTGGGATTGTTTTGAAATAAAAATGAATAATTTAAGTGACAAATGTCAAGAATTATCTTTTTTAACAAAATACATTCAATATAGTTGGATAAATTAGATATATAGATGACATAATTGATGCACAAAGTAGAAATATCTATACCAGCAGTGCATCCTGATATATTAAATCTCTAAAGAGTGTAGCATGGAGAATAATTAGGAAAGAAAGGATTGGAGAGAGATTTGGAATATATGCAGAGAAAGATTGTATCTTCTGAGGATGTTGAAGAGTGTGTAGGTTTTGAAGAAGTGATGGGTGCTGATTGAGGTGATATAAGGGATAGAGAGAAGAGCACGAAGACAGGAGTGCATGCACTATTTGAAAGCATTAAAAGGTGATGAGTGCCACATCTAAGCAAGGTGTTAAGCTCTGAATTGCAGTTTGCCATGCTTTCTTTTCCCCTTGCTGTGAGCCTGGCAATTTTTTAGACAGGGGCTGCTTTATCAGCTTGAATTGCAGGGTGAAGAAACATGAAGCAGAGTCTTCTGACAACTCATATCATATTGTAGAAATAGAACTTTCTTATTGTTAGCCAGGAAGATTTTTGTGGAACTTATTAATGTAGCATTTTCTACCTTATAACACTGGTTGGCCGGCAATTTCAGTATCCTAGGCATAAAGGGCTAAGGATTCAGGCAATGAAGGACAGGAGCAAAATCTAAAAGTCATTGGGAAGGAAGGCTTGAAAGACCTTGGTGACGGATGGGTTATGAGGTACAAAGATTTAGAAGAAACTGTGACATAACCTTAATGATTTTGGTTTGAGAAAATAAATCATCAAAATGAGGAAGCAAAGGTGGAAACAAGTGTGGAAGGTAGATTTTTAGTAGGTGGGAGAGAGACCCTTAAATCCTTTTTATGAAATTAAAGATAGTATAAGATGATGTTAAAAAAAAAAAAAAAGAATCATCAGAAAGAGTCCACTTGGAAAATGTGGTAGTTTAGAGAAATTTCATAGTACTTAGAATGTGAAACAGATCCAATGGAAAGTTGTTGTTTCATTATGTTTTGTTTTAAAGTTTGGCTATACATTTGCATACTTAAAACAATAAAAACATATAGGAATCCAGCAGTGCAGGAAAGATGCCGTGGACGTAAGTGGTAAAATATGAGTTCTAAGGTCCACAGAAATTAGGAAGGGATGTGACTGAGAACATACACGGAGGGGTAATCTTTGGAGAAAGGAGAGGAAATATCTATTAAAATTTTAGAGGGAAGGGCCGGGCGTGGTGGCTCACGCCTTTAATCTCGGCAACGTGGGAGGCTGAGGCGGGCAGATCATGAGGTCAGGAGTTTGAGACCAGCCTGGCCAACATGGTGAAACTCTGTCTCTACTAAAAATACAAAAATTAGCTGGGCGTGGTGGCGGGCTCCTGTAATCCCAGCTACTCAGGAGGCTGAGGCAGGAGAATCACTTGAACCCTGGAGGCAGCGGTTGCAGTGAGCCGAGATCCTGAGATTGTGCCATTGCACTCCAGCCTGGGTGACAGGGTGAGACTCCATCTCAAAAAAAAAAAAAAAAAAATTAGGAGGAAGAGGATAAATGTAGAAATGGATATGCACTGAGATGAAATCAGACACTGGTAAAGTTCAAGATCTTGATGATCCCAGAGCATCAGTTTTCCACTAAAGTCAGTGAAGTTATCTGCTAAGTGGGACAGAAGGAGAGGGGCAGGTGAGAGCAGAGAAAAGAGAAGTTTTGAAATTGCCACAGAGAGGAAAATACCTGGTTGTGATTACAGGATTGCCAAACACAGAGGGCCCGTTTGAAGTTAGACTGTATGAATTCATAATGCTCCAAGTCTGAATAATCCTCTGTCTTCTCTCAGTAGTGTTCAGTGTCCTGGGAACAGGCAGATCAAGCTCACAGTGAACAGGCAGAGAAAGCTCACATTGAGGGTGATCCAGGTTTGTGATTCTTACAGATGAGGTTATTTGCACAAGGTCATACTTATAGTTCTCTTTAATCTGTTCTCATTGTTTCTTCATAAAAATACAATGTCTTTTCACAGATACATTTTATATTCCTGTGGTTCTGATGATCTTCACACTAGCTTGAAATTCATCTCTTTAACCACTGGAGCCTAGATTTCTTTTTTACACTTGGCTCTTTATAAACTATGATATTAGTTTTTGGATAATTTTTCTACCTTCTCATTTTTTTCACTTTGATAGGCTTTTTCAAATAACTTTTATTGGTGAAAAAGTTATCTATAGTTTTTAATAAAATTTTGTCATCTCATTTAATTCATCTGTCAGTTACTTAATCATTATTTCATGCTGAATATGTGCCAGGTGCTATGTTAAGAGCCAAGGATACAAAGATAAAGAAAACAAGGTACCTGTCTTTGATGTGTTTATAGAGATCAAAAGTCTACTGGGCAAGTTCCTAAACTTTGTATAACTTGTGTTACAATGGCTTCTGTTCTTATTTGGTATTGGGCAAGTTCCCCTCACCCCACATACTTTTCATTAAATTTGTAATATTTGCGAATTTGAAAAGTAAATTTTCATTACATTTGGTTTATTAATACGTAGTTCCCCACTGCTGGAACTGATATTTATTGTTACGACCACCTTATCCCACTAGGCACCACAGTCCCCACTGGGTTTTGCCATGTTCGTGCAAAAACGCTGCCATTTCTACAGACTGTCCCAATTTCTGTTGCTGTACTAGAACGCTTAAATGTTAATGATGATTGCTGACCTATTTGGACACAAAGGCAAGGTTCTGCTTTCCTATTTCAAGTTACACTTATTGAGAGGACAAGCAATGCAGTAGATACAGTTGAATAAAAACAGCTACTGTATATATATAGATATATATATATCTGTATATAGTGCTTATGAACTCCGATTTTAAATAAAATTAGTGGAAACCCACATTCTTTTACATTCTTTTTTTTTTTTTTTTTTTTTTTTGAGAGGGCGTCTCGCTCTATCGCCCCAGGCTGGAGTGCAGTGGCGCGATCTCGGCTCACTGCAAGCTCTGCCTCCCGGGTTCGCGCCATTCTCCTGCCTCAGCCTCCTGAGTAGCTGGGACTACAGGCGCCCGCCACCGCGCCTGGCTAATTTTTTGTATTTTTAGTAGAGACGGGGTTTCACCGTGTTAGCCAGGATGGTCTCGATCTCCTGACCTCGTGATCTACCCGCCTCTGCCTCCCAAAGTGCTGGGATTACAGGTGTGAGCCACGGCGCCCGGCCGAAACCCACATTCTTTGCTTTATAAAGGTCCAAGCTCTTCTGCAAATTCCCAGGGGCATATAAACATGTGGGCACTTCCGATTTCAATTTACTGCCTCTGCTGGATTTTTTTTCGTTTCTATCCTGTCTAATCTTGTTTCCACATAGGTATTATTTAAATATTGCTCCTTATCAATATCTACAAATAAATTATCCCTACACTATTCTGAAAATCTATTGGTGGGAAATGGGGAGAAATGTTTATAATTTGAAAATGCAAACACATTAAAATTGAAGATTTAAAATTTTATCTTATTTTTTGGTGGTAAAAACACTTAACATGAGATCCACCCTCTTAACAAATTTCTAAGTGTATAATACATTATTTTGACTATAGGTACAATGTTGTACAGCAGATCTTTAGAGCTTATTTGTCTTGCTTCACTGAAGCTTTATGCCTGCTGATTAGTAACTCCTCATTTCTCCTCCCCCCACCCCAGTAACCGCCATTCCACTCTCTGATGATACGGATTTGACTGTTTTAGACATTGAATATAAGAAGAATCATGCAGTATTTGTCTTTCTGTGGTTGGTTTATTTCATTCAGTATAATGCCCTTAAGTTTCATCCATGTTGTCACATATTGCTGAATTTCCTTCTTTTTAAAGCTAAACAGTATTGCATTATATGTACACAACACATTTTCTTTATCCATTTCATCTGTCATGAACATTAAAAACAATAAAGTAATTCACAATTAAATAATTAATAATTAACAATAAATATAAATGTTGATAAATAAAAAATTAAACATTATAAATTCTTATTCATAAAAGTCTGAGAATGGGCATTTCTCACTAACCAAACATCTACCATCCTCTCAATTCCTTTCCTTCTCTGCCTCTTCTCTCTTGTCTCTTTTACTCCATTCCAAAGTATTTACACTCCTCACATTGTCCATGAATAAAATCCAGTATTAATTTGGGTTGCTTTGGATCTTCCTTCAGAATCTTTCCCTTTCTTTACCCCATGAGCTTTATCAAACAAGGTAGTTTCTCATGCAGTTTTCTTCTGAAGTAGAATTCCGGAACCCACTCTTAAGGCAATAAAATGTTCAATTTTATTACGTGTCTTATAATTTCATGAATCCAAGTGAAAAAGTGGAGGGTGTACATTGATGCAACCACTTTGGCAAACAGTGTGGCAGGACTAGATTCATGGGTGTGTAACCTGTGCTGTCATAGAGGTTTGTGAACTTAGAAGGGCCCACACTTCTTTTAACGTTTGCTGTTGCTGTCTTGAAATTTTAATAATTTTAAAACAAGGAGCCCTGTGTTTTCATATTTCATTGGCCCAGAAAGTTCTATATGTGGTTCCACGGTCTGGCATTATTTAACACAGCTGAGCAAACTCAATGTTTCAGGGATTTCACTTCTAGATAAAAACCCAACTGCAGCTCATATCTATATTCACCAAAAGATATTACCGAAATATTTATCTCAACATATTGTCTATTATTCATAATAGGCAAAAATCTGGAAGCAATCCCATTTTCATCACCAATGAAGAAACAAATGAATTGAGCTATATTCATACAAAGAAATACTACACAGTGAAGAAAATTCATAGTCTAGTGCTATAAATTATAGTGAACTAATATCACCAACATAATATTAGAAAAAAGACAAAAAGAATAGTTCCATTTACCATGAAGTCTGAGAAGAAGCAATCTTATAAAGCTAGAGGAGATTATATAGTGGTAGACTTTATGGAAGAAAGGCTTATAAATAGTAACTGGGAGGAAACATGATGGAGGCCCCTGGGGTTCTGCTAATAGCTTTTCTTGACCTGGAGGGGAGTTACAAGTATGTTAGTTTATAAAGCTAAACATTTATATTTTATGCACTTAAAACGTTTCTTATATGCACAAAAATTTAAAAGAATGCATAGCATGGTGTTGTTACCAAGAGAAATCGGGGTGTATCTATTTGTTGTGAGCAGGGTAGAAGCTCTTTTAAACAATCTCTGATTAAGAAACTCATTGCATTAATAGATGCTCTTCATCCCCTCTGTGAGCACACTGTCAGATTCTTGAGACTCACTGAATGGTTGTATCTGTAAACTTCTCTCTTATATACCATTTCGATAAACCATCTGATTTCCACTTGGATAAGTGAACATCTATGGTAATAGAAATATATTCATGATACTTAATTTTAAAGTAAACTATTAATAAGAATTTAAGGGAATTTTCAAGGTCCAGAGTGAGACTATGCCTCAGTAGGAGTCTGGTATAAAGAAATAGAAAGCCAACATGAATTGCTTGCCGTCTCTTATCTCTAAATCTTTATGTGCCCTGTTTCATTCTTGTCAGTCTTACTTTTCTAATACTCACCTACTTGGTAAAATATGGCCATGCCAAGGTTTTCAAACTCTTATGTTCCTTTAGTTCAAAAGACAAGGCAGATTGATATATTCTCAAACTTAATTCTAAATTTTGGGAAAGAAAATCCCAAACCTTAACTTGCCTCTTTTTTTTTTTTTTTTTTTTTTCCCCATCCCTGGGCCACTTTCCAAGGCTAGAAGAGAGTCACACAGCAATAATATATTTATTGCAGTCCACTCTGTATAACCCCCAAAGCTTGTTTCTTAGTGCTTAAAATACACATGCATGCGTAAATTCAGGAGCTGGGCTTTTTTTTTTTTTTCCCCTGAATGTTCAAGTACAACCACCCTGGCTTTCTGACCAATGAATTGGCCTTGATTTATATATAGCACAAAGGGAATATTGACTAGTATTTTATTGAAACATAAAAAACAGAGGGATAATGTTCTTATCAAATCTCCACTTATAAGAAACATGACATCAAATGAATGGATAAAATGTTAATTTTTCAAAAAATTATTTTGTGATATTTGGCTATCTATTTTTGGGAAAAAATTATTTTTCTACTACATACCTGTCTTAGTTCACTCAGGCTGCTATAACAAAATACCATAAACTGGGTAGCTTATAAACAACAGAAATTTATTTCTCACAGTTCTAGAGGCTGGGAAGTGAAATGAAAGATCAGGGTGCTGGCAGATTTGTTGTATGGTGAGGGACCTCTTCTGGGTCATAGACTGCTGACTTCTAGCTGCACCTTTACATTGGTGGAAGGGTGATGCCACTCTCTGGGGCCACTTTTGTAATGGCACTAAACCCATTCATGACGCCTTCACTCTTATGACCTTATCTTCCAACGGCCCCATTTCCTAAAACCATCACCTTGGGGATTAAGACTTCAACATATACGTTTTGGGGGGAATACAAACATTCAGATCATAACAACACTAGCCATCAAAAAATGCAGATAGAAAAAGTATGTAATAGTAAAAAAGTGTAAAAAACAAGCAAAGAAACCCTCATGACCATGAAATATTAAGATAATTTGTTTGGAAACATAGGCAAAAGAAGTGATGTTTAAACATAGTATAATATGGTTTGGCTGTGTCCCCACTCAAATCTCATCTTGAATTGTAACTCCCACAATTCCCACATGTTGTGGGAGGGACCCAGTGGGAGGTAATTGAATCATGGGGGTGGGTCTTTTCTGGGCAAAACTCATGATAGTGAATAAGTTTTATGAGATCTGATGGTTGTATAAAGGGGAGTTTCCCTGCACAAGCTCTCTTGTTTGCTGCCATGTGAGATGTGCCTTTCACCTTCCACCAGGATTGTGTGGCCTCCCTGGCCACATGGAACTGTGAGTCCATTAAACTTCTTTCTTTTGTAAATTGCCCAGTCTCAGGTATGTCTTTATCAGGAGTGTGAAAGTGGACTAATAATATATAGTACAGAAGAAAAAAAGTAATGGGAAAAATTAATACATTTGATTATATCAGAATTTAAAACTTAAAGATACCACAAAAATTTAAAGGTTAATGTGGTAGTCAGTTTTATATGTCCATGTGGGTAAGCAATGGTTTTGTATTAGTCAATAAAACCCAAATAGGTGTTACTGTGAAGATATTTGGAAGATGATGTGGTTTGGCTCCATGTCCCCACCCAAATCTCATGTTGAATTTTAATTCCCAGTGTTAGAGGAGGGACCCGGTAGAAGGTGATTGGATCATGGGGGTGGATTTCCCTCTTGCTGTTCTTCTTATAGTGAGTGAGTTCTCATGAGATCTGGTTATTTAAAAGTGCGTAGCACTTCTACCTTCACTCTCTCTCATCCCCATGTGAAGATGTGCTTGCTTCCTCTTCACTTTTTGCCATGATTGTAAGTTTCCTGAGGCCTCCCCAGCCATGCCCCTTGTACAGCTTGCAGAACTGTGAGTCTATTAAACCTCTTTTCTTTATAAATTACCCAGTTTCAGGTAGTTCTTTTTGGCAGTGTGAGAACAGACTAATATAGAAGATTTGATTAAAGTCCATAGTAAGTTGACTTTAGTAATGAAGATTATTCTAGGTAATATAAGTGAAGTGGGCCTGATTTAATCTGTTGAAAGGGCATAAAAGAATAATTTAGGTTTTCCTAGGGGGAAGAAATTCTGCTCTGTGGATAGCAGCTTTAGTTTATGTCAAGAGCCCCAGCCTGCTCCTCCTCAAAGCCTGCCCTACAGATTTTGGACTTGCCTAAAAAGTTCCCACAGTTGCATAAGCCAATTACTTGCAATAACTCTTTTAATATATATCTTCTGGAGGTTATTTTTCTCTTGATGAATATTGAGTGATACAACAAGTGATAGCTTGAAAGAAAATATTTTTGTGTGTTATCAAAAAGGAGTAGATTTCAGACCAGGATGCTGAAGTAAGAAGTCGTGGGCCCCAATTCCCCTTACAGAAAGTTCAACTACCAACTCTTCGTGGACTAGAACATTCTTTCAAAAACCGGAACACCTGGAAACAAGTCTGAGACACCAGTGTGCTATGTAGAAATGAACAATATCTGAATTAGAAAGGTAAGAGGACTAGTCTCACTCTGACCATGCTCTCTGTCCCCCAAGTCAGCATAGTGTCAGACAGAGAGGATTTTCCTGGACTCAGTTTCTACAATGGGGAAAAAGGACTGGGGCAAGTCATTCAGCTTCCTTAGCATTCCAAGGTACTTCTAGGAAGCCAAGTCTGATCTCACTCCATGGGGAACACTAAGATAAATAGCATGGCTTACCTGTCCTTGGATTAAATAGAAACAAAGAAATGTGACCAGTGCACAAATCTTGGTGGTAGCTCGGTGTTCCTGCCAACTGAAGCACTCAGAGATATCAGCTAAACTTATAGTACACTGACAAAGCTGAGCTGCTTGACTTTAGAAGGATGATGGAAATCATAATCTAGCTTGAGCCACTAGACTGTTATTCTTCCGAGCCAGCTTAAGAACCCACCGCAACTACCCTGCCCAATTAGGGAGACTCCCACTTCCATGGATCTCAGCAAAGCAAAGGGCTACATTGGCTTTATCCAGGAAGGTAGACAGCAACTCCGCATAGCCAAAAAGCCTGCCCTATAACCCTGCATAGACAGGGAGATTCTCGCCTCTGCAGATCTCAGAAAAGTTAAGTGGCTCTATACCAGCCTAACCCAGAAGGCAAGCAGTGGCTCTGAGCAGTTAAAAAATCGATCCAACAATCCTGCCCAGGTAGAAAGATTCTCACCTCTGTATTTTTTGGAGAAATGTAACAGCTAGTCCTGCTTGATCTGAAATGTCAAACAGCCACTTATCTAAGCCAAAAGCTCACCCTACAGCTCCACCCAGACAGTGGGACAATCCCCAATTACACATTTCTAAGGAGCATAGCCTCAGGTCTCACCTGCCCAGCTAAGTGTCTCCATCTAACTTTAGGGCCCAACCCGCAGCCATGCCCAACTGCAGATTCCAAATAGTGGAAATGCCCAAGCAGGGAGTATATCTTGTGGGCCAGCCTGACCAGAAGCCATCACAATACCCAGTAGCTCCACCTGATATCAAAGCAACGGCAGTGGCCCAGCCAGCTAGAGATTGCATAACAAGCTCTGCTTCCCTGAGGTCATCAGCTGGCACTTCCAGAATCACAGCTAGACTAAATAGTAAAACATTATCCCTTCCAAAGAACTTGTAAGGACCAGGAGAAAGGGCTGTCTTTTCAGATGCACAGACAACAACATAAGGGAACAAATATTACAAAGAATTAGGAAATCATGACGCTTCAGAAAGAAACTAGGCCAGGCGCAGTGGCTTATGCCTGGAATCCCAGCACTTTGGGAGGCCAAGGCGGGTGGATCACGAGGTCCGGAGATCGAGACCATCCTGGCTAACAGGGTGAAACCCTGTCTCTACTAAAAATACAAAAAAAATTAGCTGGGCGTGGTGGCAGGTGCCTATAGTCCCAGCTACTCGGGAGGCTGAGGTAGGAGAATGGCGTGAACCTGGGAGGCGTAGCTTGCAGTGAGCCGAGATCGCGCCACTGCACTCCAGCCTGGGCAATGGAGTGAGACTCTATCAAAGAAAAAAAAAAAAATTACTAACGCTCCAATAATGGAACCCAAAGAAATGGGGATCTATAAAATGACCAAAAAAAATTTAGAATAATACTCATAAAGAAATTTATTGAATTACAAAAATACACAGATTTCTAAAATTTCTAAAATTTGGAAAATAATACCCAAAAAGTGAGAATATTGACAAGAAAATAGAAACAGTTAAAAAGAACCAGATAGAAATCTTAGAGATGAAGAATACAATGATTAAACAGAAACATTCAATAGAAAGTTTAAACAGCAGAATTAATCAAGTGGAAAAAAAGGGTCAATGAGCTGGAAGATAGAACATTGAAATTTTTCAGTAAAAGGAGCTAAAAAAAGAATGAAAAAGAATGACAAAAGCCTATGGGAATTATGGAATTCCATCAAGAAACTAAACCTTTTAATCACAGGAATTCCAGAAGGAGAACCAAGAAAGAAAGGGCCAGAAAGCATATTTAATAAAATGATGGCTAAAATTTTCCTAATCTAGGAAAGATACCAACACCCAGGTGCAGAAAGCATGGAAGTCCTTGTCAAAATTAATTCAAAGAGGAGTATACTAAGACATCTAATAATCAAACTATCAAAAATTAAAGACAAATAACAAATTCTAAAAGCAGCAAGAGATGAGAAACATATCACAAACAAAGGAAGGCTGATACAACTGTCAGTGGATTTTTTAGCAAACTCTACAGGCCTGGAGAGAGTAGGATGATATATTCAAAGTGCTGAATGAAAAAAAAGTCAACAAAGAGTACTTTATCCAGCAGAGCTGTTCTTTAGAAATGAAGAAAAGACAGAGAGTTAGCAAGGTTGTTGAATTCAAGATCATCTTTAAAAAAAAACCTATTAGCATTCCTATACATCAGTAATAACAAATTAGAAAAGGTAATAGAAAAAGAGATTCTAGGTTGGGCGAGGTGGCTCACGCTTGTAATCCCAGCACTTTGGGAGGCCAAGGCAGGCGGATCACGAGGGCAGGAGATTGAGACCATCCTGGCTAACATGGTGAAACCCCGTCTCTACTAAAAATACATAAAAAATTAGCCGGGTGTGGTGGCGGGTGCCTGTAGTCCCAGCTACTCGGGAGGCTGAGGCAGGAGAATGGCGTGAACCCCGGGGGGCGGAGCCTGCAGTGAGCCGAGATGGCGCCACTGCACTCCAGCCTGGGCGACAGAGCGAGACAGAGATTTTCCCAGACAAAGAAAAGCTGAGAGGGTTCATTGCCAGATCTGACTTATAAGAAATGTTAAAAGGAGTTTTCAAGCTGAAAAGAGGTATTGAAGTCCCCTGCTATATTATATTGCAGTTAATTTATTCCTTTAGATTTATTAATATTTGCTTTGTATATGTAGGTTCTTTGATATTGAGTGAATGTGTATTTATGATGGTTATATTCTCTTACTGGATTGACTGCTTTATCATTATGTAATGATCTTCTTTGTTTCTTTTAATGGTGTTTAAAGTCTATTTTACCTGGTACAAGTAAAGCTACCCCTGCTCTCTTGATTTCCATTTGTATGAAATATTTTTCTATCCCTTTACTTTCAGTCTATGTGTGTCCTTACCAGTGAAGTGAGTCTCTTATAGGCAGTATTTGGGTCTGATTATTTTATCCATTCAGCCTTTCAATGTCTTTTAATTGGAGAATTTATTCCATTTATTTTCATTTGTTTTATTTCTATTTGTTTTATAGATCCTTTCTTCCTATCTTCCTATCTTCCTTTGTGGTTAAATTATTTTCTCTAGTAGTACATTGATTTCTTGCTTTTTATTTTTGTATATATATTACAGATTTTTGCTATGTTGTAATTACAGATAAATTATTAATACTAGTAAAAGAGCAACATTCCAGGATACATCATCTATTAGACCACAAAATAAGTCTTAACAAATTTAAAATGTTTTAAATCATGTCTAGTACTTGTTCTGATCATAATGGTTTAAAACTAGAAATCAGTAACAGGAGGAACTTCAGAAACTTTACAAATACCTTATAATTAAAGAACATGCTCCTTAACAACCAATAGGTCAATGAAGATATTAAAAAGAAAATTTTAAAAATTCCTGAGACAAATGAAATGGAAACACAGCATACCAAAACCTATGGAATACAGTAAAAGCAGCTCTAATAAGGAAGTTTATAGCAGTAAACACCTAATACAAAGCTCCCAAACAGCAAAAGAAATAATCAACAGAGTAAACAGACAACCTACAGAAGGGAGAAATTATTTGCAAACTGTGCATCTGACAAAGTGCTAATATCCAGAATCTACAAGAAATTCAACCTAATAAGAAACACACACACAGACACACACACACACACAAACACAAATAACTTCATTAAAAAGTAGTCAGACAGACATTTTTGAAAAGAAGACATACAAACGGCCAAAAAGCATATGAAAAATAAAAAATATAAAAACACAGATGTTGGCAAGGATTTGGGAAAAAGAGAAAGCTTATACACTCTGGGAATGTACCAGCTCTTTGGAAAACAGGATATGGATTGCTCAAAAAGTTAAAAATAAACTACCATTTGACCCAGTAATCCCACTCATAGGTATCTGTCCAAAGGAAAAAAAATCATTATATAAAAACTGTGCCTCCACTCATATATTTTTGCAGCACTATTTATAACAGCAAAGTCCTGGAATCAATCTAAGTGTGCATCAGCAGATGATTGGATAAAGAAAATGTGGCATATATATACTATGGAATACTACTTAGCCATAACAAACAATGAAAATGTGTCTTTTACAGCAACATGGATGAAACTGGAAGCCATAATTTACGTGCAACAACTGAGAAACAGAAAGTCAAATATGCATGTTCTCACTTATAAGTAGGAGCTAAATAAGGGTAGACACAGACATACAGAGTGGAATAACAAACATTGGAAACTACAAAAGGTTGAAGTATGGGAGAGGGATGAGAACTGAGAAATTACCTATTCTGTACAGTTTACATTTTTAGGTAATGGTACTCGAAAAACCCAGACTTCACCTCTACATAATAATCCATGTAACAAAAATGCACTTGTTCCCCTAAATCTACAAAGATAAAAAGAAGAAAAAAGAAAAAAAAAAGTTTATGTTAAAAGAAGAAAGATCTTAAATAAACAAGCTAACATTACACTTCAAGAAATAAAAAAAACAAGAAATAATTAAACCCACAATTAATAGAAGGGTGGAAATAATAAAGATCAGAGCAGAAATAAATGAAATAGACACTAAAAATCAACAAAATTAAGAGTTTGTTTTTTGAAAAGATAAATTGACATTTAGCTAGACTAAATAAGAAAAAAAGAGGAAATAAAATAGCAGGTAAAAAAGAAGACATTACAACTACAGAAATATAAAGGATCATAGGAGTCTATAACAATTATATGCCAACAAATTGAATAACCCTAGAAGAAATGGATAAATTGCTGGACACATACAACCTATCAAGACTGAATCATGAAGAAATAGGAAGTCTGAATGGACCAATAATGAGTAATAAAATTGAATCAGTAATAAAAAATCTCCAATCAAAGAAAAGCCCCAAACTTGATTGCTTTACTGCTGAATTCTAATAAACATTTAAAGAGGAGCTAATACCAGTTCTAATCAAACTACTACAAAAAAATTGAAGAGGCAGAAATTCTTCAAAACTCATTCTACCAGACCAGCATTATTCTGTTGTCAAACCCAGACAAGGATGCAACAAAAATCAAAATCTGGGCAGTCATGGGATACATGTAACTATGGAATGCAAAATTTGGATATGGAGTTAGAATACCTAACTATGCAACACTTTGATTACTTTCAGCTGACCTCTTTTGTTTACACCAGTTTTATGGGCCCCTGAGTGTGGTGTTAGTGGTGGTTGCAATATTGACCTGCTAGCTACGTGAAGCTGCTCAACAACTACCCAGTCTTCATGTCCTTTTGTGAACTATTTCTAGAAAGAAATGGATTCCTAGCTCTCAATTGTAATCTAACTGCAGAGTAATGTTGGATAATACATCAGCCTCAAGAAATTTTCCAGATTAAATTGTCTGAGTGAGAAGTATAAAAGTGTATCTACTGGAAATGCAAGCTAATTATGTCACATTCTTGGCTTTTCAGTTTTAAGTTACATGTTAAATGTGTATTTGAAGAAAGAGCTTCTAGTTAAAGACTGTGGGAAAAAAGACATTTTGTCTCCATTTCATTCACTCAGAAATTGCTAAAGAAATAAATTCAGTCAAAAGCTGTGTCTATGTGGGAGGGGGTAAAAAAGTGGGGAGATGAAGTTCCTCTTCACTTTCAATGAAAGAGGAAATGGCTGTGTTCCCATATCCTGAATTTGTCATAAACCTGCCAAATATATGGAATGTGGCCTGGAATGAGAGAGACCATGCTCAGTACTGACCTATCTCCTCTGATCTTTAGCAGGAAATTGTAAAAGTAAATGTTGTAGTCTTGAAAGGGCTAGCCAACTATTATTTGATTAAAGTGAAGTGAGCCAGAGAGATGGATGGGCAACCAGAGAATATAATAAAGATCTAAAGTAAAGGGGGTAAATATGATAGCAAATTGTTTCTTATATCTGAGATCTAGCTCCTAGTTAAGGGAAAATGCTTGGGGGAGGAGGAAAGTAAAGATGGAATATTTCCAGATAACAACCAAGAGAACTTGTGGATTGAGGAACATCTGCAATTTCTTAAACAGAGAAACTGCAGATACTTTTTCAGACCAAAAATAAAATAGAAAAAAATACCAAAAACCAAAATCAAAACAAGAGAATAGATTTTGTAAAAGAATGATTAAGACAATACCCTAATCAAAATTCAAAATTCTCAAGTGCTTCACTTCATTCTGTCTTTGCCACAATAATCTTAAACAACAATATTGAACTTATTAAAACAAAGCTATGAGAAGAAATAGACCAGTTTGAGATACATTTCTAAAAAGGGCACAAATGACATACATTATAAGAAGAAAAACCCAAGGAAAAGCAGACTTGTTAAGGGAAAAGTTTTCTATATTAAAAAAATTACAAATAAAAGGAGCTTTTAAGAACTCAAAAAAGGCATATAATAATTCAAGGAAGAAATTGTACAAAATAGATGGAGATTAAGACCAAACTAGTAGTGCTTGAGAATAAAATGAGAGAGAGAGAAAAAAAATAGACATATTACAGAGATGATGCTACTGTCTCTGGTTAGAATGTAGAAAGAAGTAAAAAGCCTATGGTCCCATCATAACAAGAAATCCTAGATACACAACACACACACACACACACACAACACACACACACACACACACACACACGCACTTCTTTAAAGCCATCTAAGAACTGTGGATATAAAGTACAATAAAGGAGTCTATAGAAGTCTAAAGATTTCTATGTTTCAATGTCAGGCAGAACTAGAGGATACTTCCATACTTTGGAGCAATTGCAGAGATTGCGGGCTGGGTAGGCAGAGGAGCAAGTCTGTCATTGGTTGGAGAGAAACCAATCAGCTTTTGACAAAGTATAAGGATAGCATGCCAGACATAAAACTGGAAGAGTCCCAAATGCCAAGTAAGTCCTCTCTGGACAGTCATTTTTTCACATGTAAATTTTGCCAAGTAAGTGCAGACTGGAAAAAAGTCTGAAAAAGAGAAACAGATTTACAGTCGTGAAATATCACAATTTTGAAGTCTCACTGTCTTGCTTCTTATGGTCTTGCAACCTCACAGTCACAAATTCCTGTGGTCTGAAGTCTTAAAGTATTTCATTGGTTGGAGAGAAACCAATCAAATTTTGATGAACTAAAACATACTTATGTATAACTATCTACATATACCTTAATAAGTGTATATATTCTTATATAAGAATATGTGTGTATACATATTACTCTATACGTGTGTGTGTGTGTGTGTGTGTGTGTGTGTACAAATCAATGGTTAAGTTGTTTAGTGGCATGATTACTTTGGTGGAGCCTTAGAATTTAAGCACCAAAAGTCTAATAAGACTTCTATTTTCTTTCAGCCTAGGATCCAATTTCCTGTGTTGCCACAGGGCTGATATCTTTGATCTATTAAAATCTGCATTGGTATAGGTAGGTGGCAGGTATGGTTGGATTCTGTTCAACTCTGTCTTTAATCACTTTGAATATAAGGCAAGGCTTTCTCTCTAGGAGGGCTTAAGGACAGAGCACCATCAAACTTCAATACTGAGAGTCTTTAAGACTAAGAGACCATGAGATCTCAATATTGCAAGACTGTGAGACTGTAAGGCAGCATGCTGCTATGATTTTGAATAACAAAAGACTGTATCCACACAAACAGACACACACACAATCCACATGTTAGATTTAGCAGGCAGACTTTAAAATAACGTATAGCTATATTAAAAAATTCATAGGGTAAGGAGTCAATTTCAAGAGATATTTGAACGTATAAAATAGAACAAAATTGAAATCTAATTTAGAACTGAAAAGTAAAATATACTTAAAATTAAAAAATTGGTAGATTTGCATTAGCTTGGACATTGCAGAAGAAATTACAAGTAAATAACACATCAAAATAAACTATTCAACATAAAGCACAGAGAGAAATAAATTTATCAAATTGAACAGAGCCTCAATGAGCTGTGGGAAGTTACAAGTAGTCTCACATTCATATGATAGAAATATTGGATAGAAAAGAGAAAATGAGAGAATAATATTTAAAGAGATAATGATTATATGTCTTTAAAAATTTTAAGAAGGGCCAGGTACAGTGGCTTGTGCATGTAATCTCAGCACTTTGGGAGGCTGAGGCAGGAGGACTGCTTGAGCCTAGGAGTTTGAGACCAGCCTGGGCAACATAGGGAGACCCCATCTCTAGCCAGGCACATGGTGGTGCATACCTGTGGTCCCAGCTACTCAGAAGGCTGAGTTGGGAGGATCATTTGCATCTGGGAGCTCAGTGCTTCAGTGAGCCATGATTGTGCAGAGCAATACTATGTCTCAAAAAAAAAAAAAAAAAAAAGAAATAAACCTACAAATCCAAGAACGATGACCAACACAGCAAGATAATTACAAGGAAAACTATTTTTAGGTACTTCATGGTCAAAATGCTGACAACCACAGGTTTATAGAAAATTTTCAAAGTATTCAGAAAAATAAGACACTTTACATGTAGGGTTACCATGATAAGGATGATGGTTGTCTTTTCATCTGCAATAATGAATGCCAGAAGATAATGGAAAAACATCTTTTAAGTGCTGAACGAAAAATTACTTACCGTTAACCAAAGAAAAAAAATCCTTAAAAATGAAGAAAATAGAGTTTAGGATAAATGAAACCCACGCTAATACATTGCCAATAGAACTGCCCTACAAAAAAATTCTAAAGGAATTTTTTCAGGTTGAGGAGAAATGATACCAGATATAAACTTGAACCTAGAGGAGAAGAGATTATATGCATCTGAAAATAGTCAACATGTGGGGGACATAAATAATTATGTTTTTAAAATGTTCTTATTTTCTATTTAAGAAAATGGATTATTTAAAGCAAGGTATTTGTCCATTCTCTCACTGCTATAAAGACACTACCCAAGACTGGATAATTTATGAAGAAAAGAGATTTAATCGCCTCTCAGACCCGCATGGCTGGGGAGGCCTCAGAAAACTTACAATCATGGCGGAAGGCGAAAGGGAAGCAAGGGACATCTTACATGGCAGCAGGAGAGAAAGACAGTAGGGGTAACTGCCACTTTTAAACCATCAGATCTTGTGAGAACTCCCTCACTATCATGAGAACAACTTGGAAAAAATTGCCCCCATGATCCAGTCACCTCCCACCAGGTCCCTCCCTTGACACATGGGGATTACAATTTGAGATGAGATTTGGGTGGGGACACAGAGCCAAAACATATCAAGCAATAATAAAATAATATAAGATTTACATACTGAAGTAAAATATTTGACCACAGTGCCCCAGATAATACCAAGTAAATAATGGAATTGTAAATAATATTCACTAAGTATATAATATTAACTCAAAGCAGACTGTAATAAGTTAAGGATGCATATTATAATCCCTAGAGCAAGAATTAGAACATATAAATTAGCATAGCTAGAAATTCAGTTGAAACCTGGTGTAATGTTGCATGCCTGTAGTCCTAGGTATTCAGGAGGCTGAGGCAAGAGTATTGCCCAAGTCCAGGAGTTAGAGACTACAGTGAGCCACGATTGTGCCACTGCACTCCCGCCTGGGTGACAGAATGAGATTCTGTCTCTAAAAAAATAAGAAAATAATAAAAATGCAATTGAGAAAATAAAATACTTTAAAAACTCAATACTCAAACCAAAAGAAGAGAGGAAATGAGTACAAAATGTAAGAAATACAATGAGCAAGAAAATCAAATTGCAAATGGTAGGCTAAAACCTGACTACATAAATAATTACATTAAAGTAATGGATTCAAATCTGAAATTATAATATAGAGATAGAGATTAAACAAAGTAAGACCATACTATAAACTATTTAAATATAAAGACTAGTCTGGGTGTGGTGGCTCACGCCTGTAATTCCAGCACTTTGGGAGGCTGAGGTGAAAGGATCATGAGGTCAGGAGTCCAAGACCAGCCTGACCAACATGGTGAAACCTTGTCTCTACTAAAAATACAAACATTAGCCGGGTGTGGTGGTGCGTGCCTGTAATCCTAGCTACTCAGGAGGCTGAGGCAGGACAATCACTTGAACCTGGGAGGTGGAGGTTGCATGAGCTGAGACTGTGCCACTGCACTCCAGCCTGGGCGACAGAGCGAGACTCTGTCTCAAAAAAAAAAAATTTTAAATAAATACATATATAAATGTAAAGACTAAGAAGTTGAAATTAAGGATGAAAGCAGATTTAACATATAAACATTAAGCAAAAAAAAAAATTTTTGTGTTGTGGCCATAATATCAGAAAAAGTAGATTTTAAGACAAGGAGTATTACAAGAGATAATGAGTGATATTTTGCAATAAGTGGTTAATTTATTGGGAAGGCATAAAAGTCTTAAGTATATACAAGAAAACTTCAAAATACATGATGTAAAAGCTGTCAGAAATAAAGGAAAGAAGAGATAAACCCAAGAACATAGTTGCAAATTTTAACATCCTTGTGAAGGTTAATTTTATGTATAAGCTTGACTGGGCCACTAGATATTCAGATATCTAGTTAAACATTATTTCTGGGTGTGTCTGTGAGTGTTTCTGGAAGAGATCAGCATTTGAATCAGTGAACTGAGTAAAGAAGGTTGTCCTCTCCAATGTGGGTGGGCAACCAATCTGTTGATGGTCTAACTAGAACAAAGAGACAGAGGAAGGGAGAATTTGTTCTCTCTGCCTGACTGAGCTTGGACATCAGTCTTCTCCTGCATTGGACTGTGTTTATACCATCAGTGCAGCTGGTCCTCAGGCCTTTGGACTTGGATTGGAACTTGAAGTATTGGTTCTGTTGTTTCTCAGGCTTCAGACGGAGGCTGGAACTACACCACCAGTTTTCCTGAGTCTCCAGCTTGCCGATACATATTGCAAGACACATATTACAGCTCAGCCTCCATAATTCATAAGCCAGTTCCTCCAATTATTCATAATTCTCTCTCTCTGTATATATTTATATATATATTTAAAATATAAATATATAATTCTTATATATTTATATTTTAAATTAAATCATATATTTTATATAATATATATAATCTATAATTTTTATGTAATATATAATTTTTAAAAAATATTTATAATCTGGGTCTGTTTAGGCTACTGTCATAAACTTTTACTACCATCAACTGGATAGCTTATAGACAAGAGGAATTTATTTCTCACAGTTCTGGAGGCTGGAAAGTCCAAGATGAAGGCACAGGCAGATTCAGTGTCTGGTGAGAGCATGTCCATTAAGGTGTTCTAAGCAAAAGAGCAGTTCTTTTCTAAGAAATTTTTACCTTCAATGTTGACCAACTGAATACAAATTCAGCCACCTTAAAAATGATAATTTCTTTTTTCACTGAAATAATCTTACCTGCCTGAAGTCATAGGATTAAATATTATCCTGGAGATTCATCTCATGATTGCAGGTGGCATTAAGTGAATGATTAAATGGCTATTCTTAATCTCCTGTTGTCCATTTCTGAAAAAGTTTTCCTGAGAAAAACCCTGACTTCTTTAGTAGGGGTTGTGCTATTATTGTCATAGATGTAAATACTGTACAATTGTTCTACTCCTTTCTCTTGAAATCTTACAACCTGACTTTAAGCTCTGCTGTTTTATTACTTTTTTTTTCCTCTTGGAAACACCTTTAGTTTTCAGGAGAGTCCTAGGAATATTCAATTAAAATTCTGCATAATGACTCTTTAGACAGTCACCAGGGGAGTACTAATGCAGAAACCATGAGACCAGCTTATCTTAGAGTTGCCAAATATACCTGAAAATCATATAATGAGTGGATTGATATTGCACATAAGAGTCAGAGTAGTGGGAATTTTGATTTGCCCTCAGAAATGATGTGCTTTAGGGAAAAAAATTGCTTGCTTTTTTGGGAATAGACTTTTATAAAAACCTGAAGTGCTGTGAAGCAAGTCAGGGGATTTGGGTTCCAGGGCTTGCATGGTCACTTACTAATTCTGTGGTTAGATGTCTTCAATCCTTTATTTGTCAATAATTTGTGAGGCTGTTTTGAGGATTAAACAAGGATGTCTCAGAAAAGAGCTTCAGAAATATATTAAAGCCCATCTATCTGTTTGACTGAATGCCTTGATCCTGGAAGAAAAAGATTTTGAGGAGTTCATATAACTTTCAGGGAGTCTTTTCATATGTTCTATGGGGATTGCAGGCTAGGAGTAACGAGTCAAAAGAGAAGCATCTCCATCTGATATAGTTTGAATATTTGTCTGCATCCAAATCTCATGTTGAGATGTAATCCCCAGTGTTGGAGATGGGGCCCAGTGGGAGGTGTTGGAATCACGGGGGTGGGTCCTTCATGAATGATTTGGGTCATCTCCTTGGTGACAAGTGAACTCTTGCACTGAATTCACATGAGATCTGGTCTTTTAAAAATGTGTGACACCTCCCCTCACTCTCTCTCTCATGCTTCTCCTGCCATGACACGCCTGCTCCACCTTTATCTTATGCCATAATTGAAAGCCTCCTGAGGCCCCCCCAGAAGCAGATGCTAGCGCTATGCTTCCTGCACAGCCTCCAGAACTGTGAGCTAATTAAACCTCTTTTCTTATAAATTACCTAGTCTCAGATATTTCTTTATTGCAATGCAAGAACAACCTAAGATACCATCCTTCCAATCTTTATATCAGTTTCTTAGTCTGTTTGGGCTGGCATAACAAAAATATCAAAGACTAGATGGCTTATAAACAACATAAATTTATTTATCACAGTTCTGGAGGCTGAGAAGTCCAAGATCAAGGCACCAGCATATTCAGTGTCTGGTGAGGGCCCACTTCTGGTACCTTAGAGAGCTATCTTCTCACTGTGTTTTCATATGGCAGAAGGGGCCAGAAAATTATCTGGAGTTTTTTCTATGAGTGCACTAATCCCATTCATGAGAGCTGTGTCCTTATGACCTTAACCCCTCAAAGGCCTCATCCCAAATATATCACATTGGGGATTAGGTTTCAACATATGAATTAAATCAGATAGTTGATAATTGTCCTGGATTTTTCTCTCTTATTCACTAACTCTATCTAATCAATCATTATGCTTTATCAACTGTGCCTCTTAGATATCTCTGGAGTCTACTTGAAATGCTCCACCTTGACCACCACCAACATGTTTAGGCCACAACCATGTCTCATATCTAGTTTCATGTCAGTCTATTCTTCGGTTGCAGAATGATTTTAATAAAATGAACATTGGATTATATAACTTTTTTACTTAAAATCTTTTACTGCTCCCTCCCTCCATCAAGATAGAGTTTAAACTTCATACTCTTCCTACATGTTTCCTGATCTTGCTCTTGCTTCCTTTGTATCTTCACCTCTATTCTCCTCTATGTTTTGTTAATCAGGCACTAGGAAACCACACAGGGTAGGTTGTTGTAATGTGATGAAGAAAATCCATTGTGATGGGACCATGAATAGTGGAAATTGGAGGTCTTTTTGTACCTTTTTTATATAAGCCTTTTGTATTGCTCATATTCTATAAACCAGAATCTTTATCTTCTGTTCAATAACCACAAAGCGCTAAAGGATCCAAGCTATTAAAAGAGATGATGGTTCAAGAAATAGAGACAAAGCCACATTATAAAAATAATAAAATATAAAATAAAATATAAAAATAATAAAAATAATCTCTTAGTGCAAATTAGTTCTCAAATCTAATCAAATAAAACAAGAGGTATCGGAGTCCTAAATATTGTTAATAAAGAAAATGTTGGCCGGGCGCGGTGGCTCACGCCTGTAATCCCAGCACTTTGGGAGGCCGAGGCGGGCGGATCACGAGGTCAGGAGATCGAGACCATCCTGGCTAACACGGTGAAACCCCGTCTCTACTAAAAATACAAAAAATTAGCCGGGCGTGGTAGCGGGCGCCTGTAGTCCCAGCTACTCGGGAGGCTGAGGCAGGAGAATGGCGTGAACCCGGGAGGCGGAGCTTGCAGTGAGCCGAGATCGCGCCACTGCACTCCAGCCTGGGCGACAGAGCGAGACTCCGTCTCAAAAAAAAAAAAAAAAAAAAAAGAAAATGTTTTGGACTTGGGAATGTCTGTTTGACCTTACCTTTTAGGCAGCTTTTTTTTTCTTTATAAATACGCCTCAGAAC
This sequence comes from Pan troglodytes, assembly GCF_028858775.2. Classification (NCBI taxonomy): domain Eukaryota; kingdom Metazoa; phylum Chordata; class Mammalia; order Primates; family Hominidae; genus Pan; species Pan troglodytes. The sequence goes on from NC_072420.2 coordinate 19,031,874, forward strand.
TGGAACTTCAAAAAATATTGATTTAAACTTTTTCTTCAGAGGGAAATGTCTTCATCAATTAGTACAGATTGTTATTGATGTTTCCAAGAAATTTTACAACTTTTTGTTTGGCAGAATACTTCACAGTCTCAACATCAAGGCCAAGAGTTTTTTTCTTATGCCTAACCAAGCCCTCCCTCCCTCTTTCTAATTTAGGCACATTTCCTGTCATTGTTTCCTTGGTCAAGATGAGGAATAATTTGGTTTATTTTTTTACTCACGGTAACATTTGTCATTAAATTTCCTCATGGGCTTTTCTTCTCCAGAGGAAATGATCCCAGTGCCTTTATTCTTTTCTCCAAATGATAGTTTTCTATTTTTCTCATTATATTTTATGTTTTTTGCCTTTCTGATCCCCTCTCAAATTTCTTCACATTCATGTAAACTGCAAAGACAAACACTGGGCACAGTATTCTATTAGGGTCAGACCATTGCCAAAAAAGAAGTGGAAGGTTGCTTCCTAGCTCTAGGCAAGTACACTACTGTTAATATATCCTGGTATCATACTACTTCTCCCAACCCCCTTCTAATAACATTATCTTCAAAAGCATTTGTTCAATGTCTGTGTGCAAAGCCAGCTTTTAGAAGTATCAGAAGAAATTCAGATGCTCATCTGTTTCCGTCAGACACTTGGTAGGAACAGGCATCCAGTGTTGGAAGCCAGAGGGATACAAAGAAGGAAGATTGTAAAACCAAAGTTAAGATTTTCTCAGTGGAAGTTAGTGAGAAAGTAGGAGTCTAAGATGGTAGTTTTGTCTAAAATTTCTGGAAATATCAGGAGAGAGCAGTACAACAAAGGCAGGTTTACTTTGCAGTAAGCCTTTGATAATAGAATTCCGTTCATTCTCTGTATGGAGGGGAAATGCACATGATATTTCAATGCAAACTTGATGGCCCTTTCTTGGTCCAGAGTGGTTCAGTGTATTCTTTCTGTTTTGTTGCAAGATTGGGGGACTCAGCCTGATTTCCTTGTCTTCTCTGGCTGACACTACTCTGTCCCATGGATATTTTTCCTCTCCTTAGATTTCTTCAACTTGCTCTTTCTTTTTTGCCTCTAAAGACAAAACTACACAAGTTCCTTCTATGTTAAGGATACAATTACACCCACTAAAAGGAAATAAGGAAAAAGGGAGATTATTTAGAAAGCAGGAGGAAGGTACATAGTTCACAAAAAGTGGCCACGAAGATGAACTATGTGCTACAAAATATTTCTGCCCCCAGCTTAAGTCCTGGGTGTCAAGTATTCTAAAGCTATTGAATCTTTCTGACTATGCTCTTAGAAGTGATCAAGGCCAGGTCATGAAGTAAAAATAACACAGTAATGAATCCATCCCTAATGTCTCTGAGGCTTTCCAATCAAGTTTACTCTGTCCACTAAGTTTTTGGTGTTTTAATTTCCTCAGTATTTCTCAATGTCTGTTGTGAGTGTATAGTTTGATATTGTGAGGACATAGTTTAAAATTAAAACTCTAAATTAACAAGCCATTTGGGATCCAGAAAAGATCTGGAAATTCTATACTCTGACTTTTGATGAAAATCATAGATTCTGATCATCAATATTAACTTGAGAAAATTCTCATTTTCCAAATACATATGAAGTAAATAAAAAAGGAAATGGGCAGAGAGCGCTCATAGGCTATAACATTTATTACAAGTAAGAAAAACAACTATTGTTATAAAGAATACATCTAGCTTGCTCCTAGGAAATTAATCTTATTTTTCTTTTTTACTTTCCAAAAGTTCACAGACTGAGTCAGTTGGCATTTATATTTGTAATTTAGAGAAAGTAGGTCTTATCATGAAAAAGAGAAAATTATTTTCCTGCATTTCCATACTTAGGACAGTTTGGATGTTACTTTAAAATGTTAAATTTAAAAAGTGATTCAATGTTCTAACAAATACACTCAGTGTAATTATATTTATAATTTTCAGGAAATTAAAATGTAATTACTGCCCTTTAGAAGATATTAGTTGCTGTGCTATGAAATATTATCTAACACTTCAGTGGTATCAGTATTGATATGGGCAACAGTGCGGGGATGATAGAAGAGCAGATGATTATGAGATGAAGAGTTGACAGAGAAGGCTGTCCTGTGTTGGATGATGTAGCTGGGTATAATGTATGTATTTGCCCCTCAAGATGCCTCAGGGATATACTAGGCTTCTCCATGATACAGCAAACGAGGGGTTAATGCCTAGAAACAGGGTCTTCCTAAGACCCTGCACACACTTGGTATCCAAGCTTATTGGTTTGAGAGTATTTTCGGCAAGTTGACAGAAACTCCATCTCTTATAGCTGGCCTGAATTTTCTTGTGTAAAAGTTGAGAATAATTATTAAATAAATATTCTAGTTTCTCAGCTAGTATGATTTATTAAATCCTTCAGTCAAGGGTATGTTAGATGATAGATTAAATGACTCCTCAAACACCAATATGCCTAGCATGCAGTGTTGCTTTCAAGGCTCTGTTGAGCACCCTGGCCAAATTCAATAACATGTCCCTAATTTTCAGATCCGAGGAAGATTTTTTTCAGTTCTCATCTTAACTTTCCAGAGACATTTGATACAATTGAGTGCTCCTTGTTTTGAAACCTTTCTTGGCATTCCAGAAGCCAAGTTTTGGTCTCTTTGCTCACCAACTGTCATTCCTGTCTCCTTCACCAGATTCTCTTATTCTGTTATCTCCTCAAATTTGGTGTTTTTCAGAATCTGTTCTTGATCTTTTCCTTTTCTTACAGGATAATGGACTATTATCTGTTTCCATGATTTTAACCCATTCCTACACACCGATGGCTCCCCGGTCATTCTCTCTTCTCCAGGAGTCTCTTGATCCACATTCCTCCTCAATTCCCTATTCAGTCCCCCAAACCTGAAAGCTTTTCTCTACATGCCTCCCACATTCAATTAGTCTTCAAAAAATAATACTTGTTTTTATTTCTCAAGTTTGTACTCTCTGCTGTGTTCTCACTGGAGTTAGTTCAGGTCTTCATCTTTTTTTATGTTTTAGTTTCTTTATTTCAATAACATTCAAACTCAACTACATTATATTTGCTTCTTCCTTTCTCTCCTAAGACATACAAAGACGTGCCTTTGTCATCCCCTATATTCCGAGTGCCTAATAGTATCTGCTACATAGTAGGTGTTCTATAAATGCTTACTGACTGAACAGTACACTGTATCTGGATGTTCACCTTCTTTGGGGAACATTGTTTTACCTCTCTCCCTATGCATAAGACTTCAGTGTTATTGTAGCATGTTCTCTTACCTCTTCTTTATGCCTGAGAATTAAGCTCATGACCATTGAAGTGTCAATTGCCCATATGCATATCAGTTCAGCTAGTGCTACCTAAAAGCAAGTTTGGCCCACAGTGAGCATCTTGTTGTAAATGATCAGTTTTGAAAGGTTCCTCTGGGAATCTAATTAATCTCTGTTAGTAGGGACATCTTGCACTGCTGCTTTCCAAGAAGCTGCCAGATGGCTCAGAGAAAAGCTTCATTATTTAAAATCTTTTCAGAGGCATCCAGGGAAAATGTTGTGGGCAAATATTCAAACAAGATCAGTAAGTGAAGCAATGGCTAGGGGAAGGATATCATTTAACTTACCTATCCCCAGCTGATGCTTACTTGCTTCTGAGCAGAGAGAAAAAGTCTGATTTACTGACTCATCGCAGTTCCTGAATGGTGATTGTTAATCCTTAAGAGCCATCTCCAGTGAGCAGGCTGCAAACAAATCCTTTAACAAAACCTTTAAAAGATGTCTTAGAGATGTGATTAAATTGCTAATATGATTTTTGTTAAAGACTAATATATGGTAAAAAAGTGGCTCTCAAATATGAACAAGCTTTGGGTGATAAATGCTCAGTACAAGAGAGGTCACAAAAAGAATGGACAACAGTGAATGGGCTCATTTGGAGAAGAAAGGGTCTAGTATTTGCTCCCCTAAGGTTTTCATTGTTTCTTCTTCAGTCTTTAATGTGGCCACATCAAAAGGGCTTGAGAGGTTAGAAAGAATTGGAAGCAAGATAAATTCAATTTCATGAAGAGAAGTTTCTAAGAATTTTCCTTGTCCTGGGTAGATCAAACTACACCAGTAAAATTCAAGTTCTTCCAAATATGCAGCTGGATTACACCAGAAGTCGGGGGCTAAATGTTTACGGACCTATTTTCAAGGGTGTGGGAAAGCAGGAATACTTGCATTTCTTTATACTTTTCTCAAACATATGGAATCAATACCATTTATCCTCTTAAAGATGTAACCTAAACTTATCCTAAAAGCTCTTGTTTTTAGGATAAAAGATCAAAATGCATCTAAAAGTTGATGCATTTGGGAGCATATAAATAGCTAAATAGCTTATTTTTAACCTTGATAAATTGGACCATTCTCTAATATGAAGCATTGAGGGTGTAATCAATGCTCTTTCATTGTGCTAGATGAGAGGTCAGGTTTTAATGTATACACAGTTTTGGTCTGAAAGGCAGTTTTATCATGAGCTGAAGGTAGATTTGGGCAGTGATTCTGAAACAGATTTTCTTGAGTTCTCTTCCAGGAGTCTGATACAGATGGACAAGCTGACCCCGAGGATGTGTCTGTGCTGTCTGGGGTAGGGCGGCTCCCTGACCATCTGTGAGTAATTACACATAATATCCATACCTGGGAACAAGGAGTTATTTTATTTCCAGATGTGACCATTAAAAAGATACTTTTAGAAAAACTGGTGGGAAGCCAGCTAGCTGATAAAGTGATATTCTTTTCCCTACAATATAAAAGGCTTTGAGAAAATAAATTACATTATCACAAATATAGTGAATGGTTAATACATCTAGTGAGAATTGTTAAGAAGTAATACTTCCAGGCCAGGCGTGGTGGCTCATGCCTGTAATCCCAGCACTTTGGGAAGCTGAGGCGGGTGGATCATGAGGTCAGGAGATCGAGACCATCCTGGCTAACACGGTGAAAACCTGTCTCTACTAAAAACACAAAAAAATTAGCCAGGCATGGTGGCGGGCACCTGTAGTCCCAGCTACTCCGGAGGATGAGGCAGGAGAATGGCGTGAACCCGGGAGGCGGAGCTTGCAGTGAGCTGAGATCGCACCACTGCACTCCAGCCTGAGTGAAAGAGCGAGACTCTGTCTCAAAAAAAAATAATAATAATAATAATAATAACTTCCTTCATGGAAAGATAGTCAAGTAATTCTTCCCAAAAAGGTTGACAGTGAAAAATTTTTCTCCATTCTCTTATTCCATTTGGATACACCAGAGATTCCATTCTAGCCATCCATGGGTGTTCACTTCATAGAACATATCCCAAAATAGAGTTAGTTGAAACCCTTCTGTTTTGCTGGTAATTACGTAGAAAAATGTTAGATTGGAAAAATGATACTAGAAGAAGGCACCATCATAGTTGTATTAGTCCATTTTCGTACTGCTCTGAAGAAATACCTGAGACTGGGTAACTTATAAAGAAAAAGAGATTTAATAGACTCACAGTTCCACATGGCTGGGGAGGCCTTACAATCGTGGCTGAAGGTGAAGAAGGGGCAAAGGCACATCTTACATGGTGGCAGGCAAGAGAGCATATGCAGGGGAACTGCCCTTTATTAAACCATCAGATCTCATGAGACTTATTCACTATCATGAGAACAGCATGAGGGTAACCTCCCACTGGGTCCCTCCCATGACATGTAGGGATTATGGGAACTACAATTCAAGATGAGATTTGGATGGGGATGTAGCCAAACCATATCAATTATCATTTTTCTGACAAGAAAACAACCTTTTTTTTTTTTCTGTGCCATTGGTTTCTGTATCTTTTTAAAGCTTCTCTCTATTATCTAGCTGAAGGCATGCCATGATTCTCCTCTGTCTCTCTTATATTCTTGGAATCATTTTAGCCATTTATAACCCTTTACATTAATGATCACAGAAAAGCACAAGAAAAACAAAAGGATTTGGCTAAAATGAAATCACCTTATATTTAATCTGTTAATGGCTTTTTTTTCTTCCATCAATAGAAACAACTTGCCAAAAAATCACAAATATACACAGTTATGGGAAAATGTATTCAGAGTACATAATCATACCCTATTATTTGTCTTTGACTGTGAAACTATTTAATCAAGAGACTTGTTAAATCAGAGATTATACAAGTTAACATAACATTCATGCTTTGAAATTTCTTCAAGAAAGAAAAGCTACCTTTGAAGCTGAAATGAAATAAAATAATTCTTTTATGTATCAAATCCATCTTATTTAATGATTGATACATGTGTTCCATATTTTACATGTGAATGACCCACAAAAAGCCATAAAACTTATGTAAGCAGAATAAAAGGAAATTAAAAGTAGAGAAAGAATATTCATAGAATGAATTCATATACATAGAAACAAGCACACAGTCACACACACACACACACACACATGCGTGCATGTGCTGAACATGAAAATGCCAAAACAAAGGAGAATTCATTTATTTAAGTTTAAATAATAGAGAAGCCAATTTAATTTGGCAGAGGCTTCAGTGGATGTTACTGTGGCTATGCTGTAAAATACTTTTCTTTTTCAGAGTAAGTGGGTATATATATTTGTGGGTAGTGTTGCCTTTTACTTAAGAATTGGTTCCAGTATATTTCAGTATTTGTTTTAGAAAGGTTTGTTTTGAATCTTTGTTTCTAACAGGTTAAGGATTATTTCCCAGACAAATAATTCCTGGTTTAATGATTCCTGGTTTCCTGAGTGTCCATAAACATTGCCAAATTCTCACTTTACTTTGTGATCTAACACAATCAATGTTGACTATCCGTCTGGATGTCTTAGATTACTTTTGGTTTGCTTGATCTATTTTGATCAAGTTAACCAGATAGCTGCCAATAGCCATGTTTAATATGTGTCACAGTGCCACAGATGTGTTAGGGCAGCAACTGCTGGTTTCCCCATGTCCTGTTTAGTACTTTCCTTTGTTGCATATAGACAAATAAAATAGAAGCCAAGAACATCTGGAAACGATCAGTAAAGAACAGTTTGGAAATTTCTGCTTCATTTGGACTTGACATACTTCAGAAAAGACTATTCATAATATAATTAAATTTACATTTTAATTTCTTCTGGAAAGTTCATCTACTTGATAATCTCTTAAACCATTTATTTTTAATTTTCATTGTCATCATCCCAATTTAGCAATAACTGCACTTAACCCTCTCTACCTCCTCAAATGTACACATCTGGTCTCCAGTCATAATAGGTTTCTTCCTAAAACTTAGAATGGAGAATCTTATTCCCTACATTATAAGCCTCTAAAGTCTTCCAATGGTGTATTGAAAAAATATTCAAGCTCATTAGTTATAAATTCAAAATTCACCATATGCTGGAAACTGTTTGTTCTTACCTCTATCTCATCTTTTCACAATATATAGTGCAGTCATATTTTTCTATTTCACCATTAGTGCTTTTCCTTTGCTTCCTTCATTCCTTCCATCCTCCTCCTCCTCCTCCTCTTCCTCCTTCTTATTATTATTGTTTTAATTTTTATTGATGGAGTATTCAACTTTGAAATGCCACCTCTGCCACTCCCTGCTCCATTACAATAAATTGCTACTTCCGTGGGCTTCTGTAAGCACCTGTTGATACTCTTATAATGCATTTGTTTTAATTCTTGTCTTATAGATGATTTCACGTCACTTTCTTCTGCTAGATTGTGAGTTTCTTGAGCAGAGGGTCCACATTTCATTCACCATGGTATCTCACAGCACGTATAATAATGGCCTTTTTACTAACACAATAAAAGTTAGTAAAGGGGAAAAAGAATGAATGCATAGATGACTCAGTGTCACCTTGCCATAAAAAGAAAAACTAGAGTTACATGACCAAGATATCTCAAATTTAAAATTACTTAATTGTTCTATTGAATGACAGAGTTATAAATACCTATCAAGAGAAGGTAATTTTTTTTTTTTTTTTTAACAGGAGACTTGTTTTGGCAATAGAAAACTGAGCTGGATGGATTGTGGTTATGATACAACATGCAAATTCCTATGTTCTTGTATATATCACTATTGAAATATAATTTCTTAAATATTTTAATATTATATGTCTAATGGAATCCACCTCTGCATATGCAGAGGCATCTGTCAGGTTCAGATTTGATAAGAAATGATGGAGAGATGGCATTCATGTCATCAGACAATATATTTAGGATTTGAGCTCAAGAGCCTAATCCTGAATTAAATCTAGGGAATCCCAATGAAGGTTTTGCTTAGTTCTGGCAGTTGTAAACACAGTTTAGAAAAATACAGTTTTTTCTTTCTAACAGATTGTGGATTATTTCCCAGATGAAGAATTCCTGGTTTAAGGATCAGTTAAAACACAGTTCTACATTTGGGCGGCAGTAGGTATTACTAAGAAAACAGAAATTGAAGGGGCATGCAAGAAATGGGTTGTGAAAGATACAAAGAAAAATTGTTTGCCTTGCAATCTTTTTTAGAGTTTAAACAGGCTTTTCAATTGGCCCACCTAGATGGAAATGGATTGAGTCCGCACTTGTCTAGTTCTTATTTCCCAGGTCACCTTAACTACAGGAAAACACACTAAAAGCATGGATTGTAATCAAGAAGTACAAGGCAGGGTGTAAGCCTCTGCACTTGTTGCTTTGCTCAGTTGTTTTCATGTATCTGCAGCTACAGAATTGTCTTCCAGGATTTTCCTGTCAAATTTTGTAGAGTTGGGGTCATTAACTTCATTGGGAGGAGAAAAGGGCTTAAGGTAGGGTGATTCCTTGGGTACTAGTCTCCCTTTTAGTAATTCCCTTGAATGACTTGCCTGGGCCTCTAGTTACTACTGATTTCCATTAGCTCCAGTGTCTGGTGATACAGAAAGCCTCAATGAAATCTTTGCTTTCAAGAGTGATATGATTTATTTTCCTGAGCTTTTTTTTTTTTTTTTTTTTGAGACGAGTCTTGCTCTGTTGCCCAGGTTGGAGTGCAGTGGCACGATCTTGGCTCCCTGCAACCTCTGCATCCAGGTTCAAGCGATTCTCCTGCCTCAGCCTCCTGAGTAGCTGGGATTACAGGCACCCGCCACCATGCCTGGCTAATTTTTGTATTTTTAGTAGAGATGGGGTTTCACCATGTTGGCCATGCTAGTCTCGAACTCTTGACCTCTAGTGATGTGCCCACCTCGACCTCCCAAAGTGCTGCGATTATAGGAATGAGTCATGCACCCGGCCCCTCTGAGCTTCTTTATGGCCGTCAGATAATTGTATTTTATTTTAACAGTAGTTTTATTTCTCTGATTATTGAGGTATTTATGCCAAAAAATTAGACTTGGACACTACTAGTATGCTGCACTTGTTGATGATACAAGTGAGTCTTTTTTCAGTGACTACAAATGTATCATCTAAAGGAGAATCATATCCTTTTACTTAAAAACACATTCTTTTTCTGGCATCCCTATGATATCCTCTTCTTTGTGAGAAATCTTAATTCTAGCTTCAGAGTGTTTTTATTTTCAGTTTCTCCCTAAGAGCTTGGTTTTTCTTATGCAAATTGGGACTCTAGATTTACCTCAAGCTCTATGATTTCATGAACTGAATGAGTCCAGTAGGTTCTACTGTGGTCTTCAAAATGCCTCCAATGTAGTAACATGTTACCTCAAAATGTCTTTACTGCTTTCTACTTGGCAATGTACATCTTCTTTCAACAGGAGATACATGGTTTGGATTTGAGGAAAGGAGGAGTGCAAAAAAGTGCAAGGAGAGTGTACATACTTTCCGTAACTAGGGTCTTTTTTCAAGCAGTCTCTGACATATTTCTGTTGGTTCAGGGTCAATCGATTAATCAATCAACAGATTCATGAAATGTTTGTTGCATACCTACTATGTGCCCAACAATATCCCTTTCCTTAAAGGGCAGAATCATGTCAGGACCGATGCCTACCTTGTTGCTTGATACATCGGATGGTCACTTAACTGTGTAGTTCAATCTAGGTCCCTTCAGAACCCATGAGTGGAACAATGGTCTCTATTAAAACAATGTTTATCCTGCATCATTGCGGAAGTTGTGCTGAAACACTCCAAATACTCCAGTGGTAATGTTAAGCAGCATTCATGGCTAAATTCCTTCATCCTTAGGCCATCTGCCTTTTGCCTAGGTCTGTTGAGAACCTGCACATTTTCTCTCAAGCTTTGGCAACTGTGTGTTTGGATGGGAGAGAATGATAGGGCCTCCACCTCCATAGTCATGCCAACTATCAGGAACCTCTCCATAGTTTTGTCCTGTCAGTTTCCTGTTACTAAAAGCCAGCAGGGGCTTATCCATGTTTCAGGTCATGCTTGTTTGGTGTTACTAGCATGTCTTTTTCCGATTATTTACTGTTTTCCCTCTGTACCTTGAATGGCTTTGTGTAAAACTCAGAAATACAACACATAGTATTTTCTTGGCACCTGGTTTCCTCATCTTTTGCACGAAAGTGGCTGGAACTGATGTGCTTGTTTGGAGTTGGTCTCTGTTAAAATAAATTTCTCAGTCTCTGGTAAATACAAAATTATTTTACCTTATTTCCCCCTTTAATTAGATTCTGCCCTAATGGTTTCTTTTTTTTCAGAAACAATTTTACTTTTCTTTCACCAAAGAAAGTACAAACCTGATGAAGGAAAATTCATGCCTTGTTAGTCTTCGAATTCCCCTTCCCTCTCCCTAGTCTCTAGCACAGTGACAATCACATGGTGGACACCTGACAAACATTTACCAAATGCTAACCAATGGGATCAATGCAGAGTTCATCTGGAATTTCTCACCATGCAGGGTATTTCTCTTAGTTGGATGGAAGAATCTTTATTTTATTCTTACTGTTGATTCCCCTGTACTTGGAACATATGCCATTTCAGAACTCAGTGGTTGTATTACTGAATATCTTTTAACTGTAGAAATCAAAGGGTCCTTGGGAATAAGAATTTCTTTATGCAACAGAGTTAGGAGCTTGCTAGGAACCATCAATGGTTTTCTTGTAACTTTTAAGAAAATGATATATTTCAAGAATGTGGACACCTGGGGTAACTGCTTAAGTTCCTTTTAAGAATATCAATTTATTATTTTACTCAACATGACTAAATGAAGCTGTTGCTCACCTGAATTCTTCCAATTTATTAGTTGAGAGCATAAATAAGTTGCTTCAAATGCCAAAGTCCTGGGTAATTTTCTTCTAATATTCACTTTATATTAAATATTCATTGGTGAGTTTTTTAAGGGTCAAAAGCCAAAATAGTTCATTCTGTTGCATAAATTATAGCCATACAGCATTTTATGTTCATATAGAAATTAAATGGTAAAGATTCATATTGATATCTTGAATTTTGCAATTTGTTTTTGACACAAGGAGGGAATAAATACATATTAGAAAAGAAAAGAGAAGATGTAAGATATAGAGGAGAATAAATGCTAACATTGTATTATGAATGCCATTTTAAATAACAGGTATCCATATAAAAATGTTAAATGAAACAAATTTGTAAGCAGGTAACAGAACTAGTGGCTTTATAGCCTAAATGCTGAATTAAGTTTTCATTAGGAAATGAATATTGGGTTATATTACATTTTGAGAAAGTCATATTCTTCTGTTAGTGACAGTGTATACCATTTTTATGAGAAGGTAAAAGTTAGCTATTTAAAGAAAGCAATTATTTTGTGAGCAGTTTGGAATAAGTGTGAAAGTGGCTTGTCCTCTCTTCTTTCTGAATCCTGGAGATACAGTGTGGTATTTTAAACAACAGCATATAGTATAATGCCTAAGAGAGTACTTTGAGGCATTACTATGATATTAAATATAGATTATAAGCTTCAATGTCCTAAAGATGTATATGACTTTAAGGCTTCTTAATATTTTAATACATGAATAATTATTGGGCTCTTCTCTTTGGGCCTCAGATAGTAATCTTACTGAATGGGGGAACCATCTTTCTATTTGCTTCATGTTTTAATGTAGAAGAACATCCGTTAGAGTAACACTCCTGGCCTCTTTCCCACCCATTACTCATTTCAAACCGTGAGAAGAAGTATTTCCTGATTGACAGGTGACATCTGGGTGCAGCTTCTCTATTGGATCCTGGGTATTCACTCTCGTTTCTTTCTCACATTGCCCTGGACCGATATTAGTAACCAAAGTTGAATAAGTGCGTCTATTCTGTGGTATCAAAATTTTCTTTGGTGGACTTCCTGAAGAATATAGTGTGTGTGTTTGGGGGTTGGGTGGTGGGAGTTTGGGGGCAGGGAAGGTAGTAAGCCCTTTGACCACAAAACTCTATTTACATTTCTTAATCAGCTTACAAAAATAAGGCCACTATTTTAATTTTTATCTGTCTGTCTTCGCCATCTTATTTCTCAATTTGTTCCAAAATTGACAGGCAAAGAAAGGAGTGTTATATCTCTAATTCTGCCAAACCTCAACACTTACTGTAATAAGGAAGGTGTTTGGGGTGTAACCATTCATTTCATGAATGATGTATGGAATAATGCCTTAACTAAAGAGAAGAAGGTTTTTTCTAGAATATTACTCCACCTAGACTGAGACGTATCTGCCCAATGGCATTATTGATACTTATTAGAAGCTTGAGACATCATTACTATGCATTTTTTGTTTTTTAATTTTTTTATTTTAATAGGTTTTTAGTGAGCTAGTGGTATTTGGTTGCATGAATAAGTCCTTTAGTGGTGATTTCTGAGATTTTGCTACACCCATCACTTGAGCAGTGTACATTGTACCCAATGTGTAGTCTGTCTTTAATTTTTTTAAATTATACTTTAAGTTCTGGGATACATGTGCAGAACGTGTAGGTTTGTTACAAAGGTATACACATGCCATGGTGGTTTGCTGCATCCATCAACCGGTCATCTACATTAGGTTTTCTCCTAATGCTATCCCTCCCCTAGCCCCCACCCCCCAACAGGCCCTGGTGTGTGATGTTCCCCTCCATGTGTCCATGTGTTTTCATTGTTCAATTCCCACTTATGAGTGAGAAGATGTGCTGTTCAGTTTTCTGTTGGTGTGTTAGTTTGCTGAGAATGATGGTTTCCAGCTTCATCCATGTCCCTACAAAGGACATGAACGCATCCTTTTTTATGGCTGCATAGTATTCCATGATGTATATGTGTCACATTTTCTTTATCCAGTCTATCACTGATGGGCATTTGGGTTTGTTCCAAGTCTTTGCTCTTATGAACAGTGCTGCAATAAACATACGTGTGCATATGTCTTTATAGTAGAATGATTTATAATCCTTTGCATGTATACCCAGTAATGGGATTGCTGGGTCAAATGGTATTTCTAGTTATAGATGCTTGAGGAATCACCACACTGTCTTCCACAATAGTTGAACTAATTTACACTCCCACCAACGGTGTAAAAGTGTTGCTATTTCTCCACATCCTCTCCAGCATCTGTTGTTTCCTGACTTTTTAATGATTGCCATTCTAACTGGCATGAGATGTTATCTCGTTGTGGTTGTGAATTGCATTTCTCTAATGACCAGTGATGATGACCTTTTTTTCGTATGTTTGTTGACCACATACATGTCTTCTTTTGAGAAGTGTCTGTTCATATCCTTTACCTACTTTTTGATGGGTTGTTTGTTTTTTTCTTGTAAATTTGTTTAAGTTCTTTGTAGATTCTGGATATTAACAAGTTCTAAAATTGAGGCAGTAATTAATAGCCTACCAGCCAAAAAAAGCCCAGGACCAGAAGGATTCACAGCCAAATTCTACCAGAGGTACAGAGAGGAGCTGGTACCATTCCTTCTGAAATGGTTCCAAACAATAGAAAAAGAGCAACTCCTCCCCAACACATTTTATGAGGCCAGCATCATCCTGATACCAAAACCTGGCAGAGACACAACAACAACAACAAAAAGGAAAATTTCAGGCCAATATTTCTGATGAACATTGATGTGGAAATCCTCAATAAAATACTGACAAACTGAATCCAGCAGCTCATCAAAAAGCTTATCCACCATGAACAGGTTGGCTTCATCCCTGGGATGCAGGGCTGGTTCAACATATGCAAATCAAGAAACGTAATCCATCACATCAACAGAACCAGTGACAAAGACCACATGATTATCTCAATAGATGCAGAAAAATTCAACACCCCTTCATGCTAAAAACTCTCAATAAACTAGTTATTGATGGAATGTATCTCAAAATAATAAGAGCTATTTATGACAAACCCATATCATAATGAATGGGCAAAAGCTGGAAGCATTCCCTTTGAAAACTGGCACAAGACAAGAATGCCCTCTTTCACCACTTCTCTTCAACGTAGCATTGGAAATTCTGGCCAGGGCAATCAGGCAAGAGAAAGAAATAAAGGGTATTCAAATAGGAAAAGAGGAAGTCAAATTGTCTCTCTTTGCAGATGACATGATTGTATATTTAGAAAACCCCATTGTCTCAGCCCAAAATCTCCTTAAGCTGATAAGCAACTTCAGCAAAGTCTCAGGATACAAAATCAATGTGCAAAAATCACAAGCATTCCTATACACCAATAACAGACAAACTGAGAGCCAAATCATGAGTGAACTCCCATTCACAATTGCTACAAAGAGGATAAAACACCTAGGAATCCAACTTACAAGGGATGTGAAGGACCTCTTCAAGGAGAACTACAAACCACTGCTCAAGGAGATAACAGAGGTCACAAACAAATGGAAAAACATTTCATGCTCGTGGATAGGAAGAATCAATATCGTGAAAATGTCCATACTGCCCAAAGTAATTTATAGATTCAATGCCATCCCCATCAATCTACCATTGGCTTTTTTCACAGAATTAGAAAAAACTACTTCAAATTTCATATGGAACCAAAAAAGAGCCCATATAGCCAAGACAATCGTAAGCAAAAAGAACAAAGCTGGAGCCATCATACTACCTGACTTCAACTATACTACAATGTGACAGTAACCAAAACAACATGATACTGGTACTAAAACAGATATATAGATCAATGAAACAAAACAGAGGCCCCAGAAATAACACCACATATCTACCACCATCTGATCTTTGACAAAGCTGACAAAAACAAGCAATGGGGAAAGAATTCCTTATTTAATAAATGGTGCTGGGAAAACTGGCTAGCAATATGTAGAAAACTGAAACTGGACCCCTTCCTTACCCCTTATACAAAAATTAACTCAAGATGGTTAAAGACTTAAATGTAAGACCTAAAACCATAAAAACCCTAGAAGAAAACCTAGGCAATACCATTCAGAACATAGGCATGGGGAAAGACTTCATGACTAAAATACCAAAAGCAATGGCAACAAAAGCCAAAATTGACAAATGGGATCTAATTAAACTAAAGAGCTCCTGCACAGCAAAAGAAACTATCATCAGAGTGAAGAGGAAACCTACAGAGTGGGAGAAAATTTTTGCAATCTACTATGCGTTTTCTTTTCTTTTCTTTTTTTCTTTTTTTTTTTTGAGACAGTCTCACTCTGTCACCCAGACTGGAGTGCAGTGGCTCAATCTCGGCTCACTGCGAGCTCCGCCCTCCGAGTTCACGCCATTCTCCTGCCTCAGCCTCCCAAGTAGCTGGGACTATAGGCGCCCACCAGCTTGCCCGGCTAATTTTTTGTATTTTTTTTTTAGTAGAGACGGAGTTTCACCGTGTTAGCCGGGATGGTCTCGATCTCCTGACCTCGTGATCCGCCCACCTCAGCCTCCCAGCGTGCTGGGATCATAGGCGTGAGCCACCGCGCCCAGACTGCTATGCATTTTCTAAGGATTCTATTCTAAGAAATCCACAGACTTCTTACTAAGTTGCCTTGTTAGGTTACTATCTTTCAGGAAAAAAAAAAAAAAAAAAAAAGGACCTCAGAAAAGGGACTACTTAGGAATTAGTAACACTATTCTTTTTATTTTTACGCTCTTCTCCTTCTCACTCTTCCCCTTCCTCCTTGCTCAGCTTAAGCCATGGAGAGATCAAATAAATGTATGTACTGGGGAAATATATGTAGGGTAGATTAAGGTAAAATCCAGATTAAATTAATGTAGTGAAAAATGACAATGGCTTATCTACTCCTCTGTGCCAGAGTGAGATTCCTCCAGGAAGGGATGCCCCTTGTTTCTATTTTCACTTCTCATTCTGGTTGTCTTACAATGGGGATTTTGAATCCAACATGAAGTCTTTGGAAACTAAGCAACGTTTTGCAAAACAACACAGATATGATGAACCAAAATGACATTGATAATAAATAACCTGGTTAGTGGGGAATCAAGTTTGTTGGATATTAAATGCCTCTCCGATCTTTAGAATTTTTTGTTTGTTTATTTATTTATTTGTTTTGAGATAGAGTCTCACTCTGTTGCCCAGGCTGGAGTGCAATGGCGCCGTCTTGGCTCACTGCAACCTCCGCCTCCTGGGTTCAAACAATTCTCCTGCCTCAGCCTCCCAAGTAGCTGGGATTACAGGCTCGTGCCACCACATGCTGCTGATTTTTGTATTTTTAGTGGAGATGGGTTTCACTATGTTGGCCAGGCTAGTCTTGAACTCCTGACCTCATGATCTGTCTGCCTTGGCCTCCTGAAGTGCTGCGAGCACAAGCGTGAACCACCATGCCCTGCCAGAATTTTTAGTTTAAATACAGTTTTATTCAAATAACCAATGTCTTTTAACTATTGAAAAAGGAAGTAAAAGAAAAAATACTTTTTGATAAAGTTGTCTTTAAAATTGATTTTAAAGTCTTGAAATTTGGGTTATTTTATATTGTATAGTATAATTTGAAAATTATTTTAGTACATCAATGGGAATAATTCTTTGCAAAACAAAACATCTTTAATCACTAACAAAAGGCTCATCAATGAATCAATAGATATGGAAAATGAACTATGTCAGGAGAATAGGGATTGCTAAATGTCAAACAATTTTATAAAAAGACATTAATTCTGAGGCAGTCAAAATGTACTTTATATATATATAAAATATATAAATTTAAAATAATATATATTACAGACATATATAAAATATATGTAAAACCTATTGTATTGTTCAAGATAGCTATTTGAAGTTGCGTTTAAAAAGACCGGTGACAGGCCTGGTGCAGTGGCTCATGCCTGTAATCCCAGCACTTTGGAAGGCCAAGGCAGGTGGAACACGAGGTCAGGAGTTCAAGACCAGCCTGGCCAAGATGGTGAAAGATTATGTCCTTTTCAGCAACATGGAGGAAGCTGGAGGCCATTGTCCTAAGCAAACTAACATAGGAACAGAAAACCTAATAATGCATGTTCTCACAAGCGGGAGCTAAATACTGAGTACATATGGACACATGTACTTGAGAGTGAAGGGCGGGAGGAGGGAGAGGATTGAAAAACTACTTATCGAGTAGTATATTTATTACCTGGGTGACAAAATAATCTATACACCAAATCCCTGTGACACAAATTTTCTATATAACAAACCTGCACATGTATCCCTGAACCTAAAACAAAAATTTTTGAAAAAGAAGAAATCTAACTACTTTAAAATGTTTTATAAAGCCTTGCAATGGCTGATTGCTGCCTATTTTTCTACGTCATACTATGTTATTTTCTTTCCTCACACACACCACATTCCTAGCCACTTTTCAGTTCCTCAAACCCACTCTTTTTCTTGACCTCAAGGCTTTTAATTCAATGTTTCTTAACAGTATTCTGCCAGAAGTATTCCTTCTGTACTATTTACTGGAAAACTCCCCTTCCTTCAAGGACTGCTGTCCTCTTAAATGTGGTTTCCTCAATAAGACCTTCTATGCCCACCCTCATGTCTCCCCACCCCTGCCCGCTCTGCAACATCCCAGAATCTATGATACTTATATTGCATTATTGTCAGTCATTAATAAATACAAGGGCCACAAGGGCCCTCAGAATGTATGTTCCTTATTAGAACCCAAAACAACAAACCAACAAATATTTTAACTATGAAAGTCCAGTACAGATTTTAAAATAATTTTGAATAATCAAATTTAATATAAAGAGTTATAGTTTCACAAAGACTATATGCTATATTTTATCACTTGAAGTTTCTGTGAGAAATAGACTTTGTTAATATGACAAAACTCTAAAATTAATGGATTAAAAGACACAATTTCTGTGAAACCCCATCTCTACCCAAAATCCTAAAATTAGCCAGGCATGGTGGCTCATGCATGTGGTCCTAGTTACTTGGGGGGCTAAGGCAGGAGGATTGCTTGAGCCCAGGAGGCGGATATTGCAGTGAGCCGAGATTGCACCATTGCACTCCAACCTGGGTGACACAGTGAGACCATCTCAAAAAAAAAAAAAAAAAAAAAAAAAAAAGACATTGTTTCTTATTGTTTTTCAAGTTTCTATTCTTTTAGTTGAATGTACAGACAAGGAGTGGGTAGATAATGGATTCTTTTCATTTTAATCATAATGTGTCATTCTAGGAATCTCAGAGCTAAATTTAAGGTCAAACATAATACTTATATTCACCATTCCTTCAAGAAATATCTGTTGGGCATCTTTCATGTGACAATGAGAAGCTGGCTAAGTCTCTGAGAATCAATTAATCAATTCATTTAATAGTTCACCAAATTCAAAATCATTATTGGTAATTATTTTCTAACAGCCCTTTAACTATAAAATTGTCAGCGTACACTTGACACTGTAATCTTCTAAATTAGAATTGGGCAGATTATTGATATTTGTTCAGCTCTTACTACAGTGCCCTTTGTCCTTAATTATTTTTTGCTTTTTATATTTTCTTTTTTAAATATATTCTTTGTTTCTAATTTACTAAGATAATTTCAAATTTTATTTTTGTTATTCAGGCTGCAAGTAGGTCAGTATCAACCTGAAATAACAAGACACCCTCTTCTTTCATGTGAGTCATTGGTAAGCACAGTGGTGGTGTGACATCAGTCCTGATTTCTATGGGATGGTTCTTGGAAATGCTTTCCAGACAGATTTAAATAATTGTTGTCAGTTTCATCATATAAACCTTTATTGCTTTCTGCAGCCAACTAGCCACACTGTAGTAGAAACAGTGTTTCTCTGAACCTGGGGTTGCAAGCTCCATAACACTTTAAAAGAGGCCATGGCAGAAGGGATCAAGGTGGATTCAGCATTTCCTACGTGCTTTTATATTTATGAAACCATTCATGATTCATAACAATCTTGTCAGAAAGTTAATATTCTTCCCATTTATAGACGAGGAAATTAATGCCTGAAGAGATTAAGGAATTTCTCATGTTGTTTGCCCCTTTAGTTCTTTATACTCTGCCATCTTGCCACTGTCAGAAAAAGCAGGACATGTTTTTCAAGATTAGATGTCTGGTACTCTGCTCATTGCAGAAATAACATGCTTTGGGATTACATGTTAAGGTGTTGTTGGCTGTTTTAATTTTTTTTTTTTTTTTTTTGAGATGGAGTCTCTCTCGCTCTGTCACCAGGCTGGAGTGCAGTGGCGTGATCTCGGCTCACTGCAACCTCCGCCTCCTGAGTTCAAGCGATTCTCCTGCCTCAGCCTCCCAAGTAGCTGGGACTATGTGCCACTGCGCCCAGCTAATTTTTTTGTATTTTTAGTAGAGAGGGGATTTCACCATGTTGGCCAGGATGGTCTCGATCTCTTGACCTCGTGATTCACCTGCCTCGGCCTCCCAAAGTGCTGGGATGACAGGTGTGAATCACTGTGCCAGGCCAGATTTCTTAAAAAGATAAATGGCTGAGGCAGGTGAATCACGAGGTCAAGAGATCGAGACCATCCTGGCCAACATGGTGAAACTCTGTCTCTACTAAAAATACAAAAAAGTTAGCTGGGCATGGTGGCCGGCACCTGTAGTCCCAGCTACTCAGGAGGCTGAGGCAGGAGAATCACTTGAACCCGGGAGGCGGAGGTTGCAGTGAGCCGAGATCGCGCCACTGCATTCCAGCTTGGCAACAGAGCAACACTCCCATCTCAAAAAAAAAAAAAAAAAAAAAAAAAAGAAAAAGATAAATGGAAGGTAACAGGTGGAGGGAAAACAGGTTTTGGTAGGGGAATATATTTGTTTTCTATTGTTGGCATAATAAATTAGCCCAAACAGTGGCTTAAATCAAACCCATCTGTTATCCCACAGTTCTGTAGGTCAGAAATTCTAGTTGGTTGGTTTGGGTTCTCTTCACTGGGTATTACCAAGCCAAAAAAACACGTCGGCCAGGCGTGGTGGCTCACGCCTGTGATCCCAGCACTTTGGGAGGCTGAGGCAGGTGCATTACGAGGTCAGGAGTTTGAGACCAGCCTGGCCAGCATGGTGAAACCCTGTCTCTACTAATAATACAAAAATTAGCTGGGTGTGGTGGCGCATGCCTGTAGTCCCAGCTACTTGGGAGGCTGAGGCAGGAGAATGGTGTGAACCTGGCAGGCGGAGCTTGCAATGAGCCAAGATGGCGCCACTGCACTCCAGCCTGGGGCACAGAGCGAGACTCCGTATCAAAAAAAAAAAAAAAAAAAGGCCGGGCGCGGTGGCGCAGGCCTGTAATCCCAGCACTTTGGGAGGCCGAGGTGGGCGGATCATAAGGTCAGGAGATTGAGACCATCCTGGCTAACACGATGAAACCCCGTCTCTACTAAAAATACAAAAAATTAGCTGGGCGTGGTGGCGGGCGCCTGTAGTTCCAGCTACTCGGGAGGCGGAGGCAGGAGAATGGCGTGAACCCAGAAGGCGGAGCTTGCAGTGAGCCGAGATCATGCCACTGCCCTCCAGCCCGGGTGACTGACGAGACTCCATCTCAAAAAAGAAAAAAAAAAAAAAAAAAAAAAAAAACAGAAAAAAGATGTCAACCTCTGGACTCTTAATCGGGGGCTCTGGGAAGAATCCACTTCCAGGCCCATTCATATTGTTGACAGAATTAAGTTCTTTGTGGTTGAAATGCTAAGGTTCTTTTTTTTCTTGTTGGCTGTCAGCAAAGGCCTGCCCTTAGCTGCAATAGGCCCCTCTCTGTCCATGCACATGAGTTCCTGCATCTCAGCAGCAGCAAGGGTGCATTGAATCCTTCTCATGCTTGAACTTTCCTTTGCTTTCCTCTTCTTCTTCCAGCTGGAGAACATTCTCTGCGTTTAAGGACTCATGAAATTGGGTTGGGCCCATCTGGATAATTCAGAATACTCTTTCTTATTTAAGGTCCATAACCTTGATTACATCTGCAAAGTCCCTTTTGCCATGTAATGTAGCATATTCTTAAATTTCAGAGATTAGCCATGGACATCTTTAGGGGACCATTTTGCCTACCACAGACAGAAAAGAAGTGGAAGAAGGAAAAACTTTTCTCAATTTAGAAGTCTATTTGAGAGAGTTCTTGATAATTTTTGTTAGATCAAATTTGCTGTAAGTAAAAGATTCCCTCTTTAATAATTGTTTAGCTGTTTTGTTGAAAATTGTGGGTAAATAAATATACAGAATCTTAGTTTAGGGTTTTTAAAAGCTTCCATTTGTGGTGTAGGCTGATTTTATTTTGAATTTTTGGTTCTAATTTATAACTTTTCAAGTATAATTAAATGTAAGTTTTGAAAAATTTTTTGCTTGTTCATTTGGAATGCATTTTCTTGATTACTGCTAATTTTTGGTTTATTGTAGCTTTATTTGGATTACTGTAGTGATTAACGTTATGGCTGAGTAAAGAGCGTTGGAAATTCTAAGTATGATTTCTGAAGATCTCAAAATTGAAGGAGCAGACAGCAGTAATGAGTTACAAATGGAAACTTGTATTTTGTTTGGAAAATCGTTTCTTTCCTTGAGGAATTATGTTTTGTATTGGTTTCAGAGTGTTTGGTCTTTGGAGAGGTACTTGGGGTTTTAGGAAACCAGCAATTGTATCTTCAAATTAAATGTCACTTAGGCCTTTATGCCATGTTTCCTAAGGTCTTTACATCTGGAATAACTTTACCTCTATTCCAAAGAATCCAAGTAGTTCAAGGTTAAACAGTGTGTCATCGTGATGTCAGGGGTGCCTCAGTTTCATTTCTTCAAAAATGTTCTATTCCATGAGGTTTCTTTTCCTACTTCAATAGAAAAATGTTGACATAAATTAAAAGTGAGCACTGAGTTGTTCTTTTGGGAATTGTCCCCTTCTTTTCTTCCTGTATTGACATTAAATTCATCCTTGTTTTTTTTTTTTTTTTTGGTCTGGAGACAAAAATCTGTTATATCAGTTTTCCATCTACATTTTGCCTGAGAAAAAATGTGGAAGACAGCTGTTTTAATGTTGAAATGGATCCAGTTTCTCCCTAAGCATGTCCTCAGAGCTTTTGGGCATTTATTTTTAACTCGGATAGAATTAATTTGGAATAAGACATAAATGACCATTATTTACCCTATCTAATTTCCTGAAACAAACAAACAATGTGTGGTTACCTATGCCTTTGATTTAGCAGTAGAAATGTACGCTCTCCAGTAAATGAGAATAATAGGATCACTGGGTAAAAAATTGCATTTCCTAAATTCCTGCTGTGGTCATTTGACTTGACTAATATTTTCATCAACTGATTAAGAATTTAAAATAAGTTATTCATCCATTTGAATCAGCAACCTGTGTAATTTTTCAGGCCTGTACTTGAAAACATTGTAGTTTAAGTGCCAGGTTGTAGTTGGAGGAAAGAGAGTGAGATGTGAAGAGGAAAATGATGTTTCATTGAATTCCACTGAGGGACTGCCACCCTGGGAGACCAGCTTCTGTTCTTGGGTTTCACGGGTACCTGGACATTCTTTGTATGACTGGTCTGAGAAAGAACTTACAGTTAAATACTTCTGAGGAGTCTGCCTCCCTCACACCTCATCCACTCTATGAGTCCCTGAAATGCACCGTGTGTGCATGTGATCATGTGTGCACATGCCTGTGTTGGGATGAGGATAGAAGAAAATTGTTCTTTCTCTGTTCCACTCTTCACTTTGAAAAAGATGAGAGAAGAGTCTGGGCTCCAGTGTAGGCCAGAACTGGGTTTGAATCACAGCTCCATCCCTTGTTAATACCTGTGTGACCTTCAATGAATCTCAGTTTCCATGAAATACAGACAATAATGCCAAGGATTGGAGATAATTTATGTAAAGCTTACCCTGCACATTTTGGTCCCATTGTAACCAGTTAATAAATAGTGGTTACTGTCACTGTACAAACCCTGATGTCACTATATTTAGCTAGTGTTATTCCATCTATGGAAAACATATGAATAGAAATAAAGTAGTTATTTTTCGTTATTGTTTAAAAAAACCTGTTTAGAGCCCCAGCTTCATGAGCACAGTAGGCTGTGACGTGTAGGTGCTGCTAGAAGGAACTTTCAGAGCTCAGCTCTATCTTTGTAGTTTATTAATCTGCTACCATGGAAACAGGTATTTAATCCTTATAAAACAAGAAAACAGCTTTAAACAAAGAACTGTTTCAAACAATGTGTTGTTGGTGGGCAGCGTTTGTTTCTTTTTTAAAAAAAAAAAAATTTCTAAGTGACTAACTTCATTTTTGGCAATCTGATTTGAGTTTCCATGGAAACAGAAGTGACAGCTGAGGCCTCCAAACTCTTGTAACTGGTGGGGCTCAGGTTAAGTCTTGCAAATGTCAGTTGTCCCAAGGTACCTAAAAGAGCCAACAGAAATAAGAGTCGGACAATGTCCAGGGAAAAAGAAGGAATAATACATCAAACATTTACAAAATTCACAATGCTGTGGATTTGTGAAAAAAGCATGTGTAATGGATAGACAGAGAGAAACTCATGGATGTAATTCACAGTTGGGGTTATGTGGCCTGGCCTCATATTAAACACCTTTTTCTGAGTGGCTAACTTACCTAGTTCCTATATATTTTTGTTACACTTAGTACAAGAATATAGGGACAGGGTGAAAGCTTAGAGGATTAATAAAATATCACATAATGGGCCTATTAAATATGAGCATGAGAACTAAATGTAAAAGAAGACAAATGAAAATGTATGAAAGCCACACTTTCAAAGATAGATGTGTTCAGTTGGCATAGGCCCAAATATTTATTTGTGGGCTCCCACTATTGGTCTTTGTAGAGATTTTTCTAATTCCTAATACTTAACAATGATATTACGTACATCCTAGGATTGTTGGTATAAAAGTAGTTTTCATTGTTTTTAGAAAGACTTTCCAGTAATTCTACATCACATCAGAGGGAGAAAAATCAGAATATCACCTGAGTTTCTAACATGGATTTTTAAACAACAGGCCTCTTTTTTCCCCAACTTAAGTATATTGTGAGTATGCACATGTTTCTTTGTCAGCTACATCCTTCTGAGAAGAGCTGTACCTCTCAATGGTTTTGTGATTGGTGAAATCATCCAGTCTAGGCCACTCTGACCAGCAGATCTTTGACTAACTTTTACTTGGGTCCTGCAGGTGTTTACGAATTTTCTTTATAAATATCTAAAGGGGTTTTCATAAATGAAGATTTTATAAATAAAATAAAAAGTTTAGTTGAGGACTGACTTTGCTTTGGGCACGAACAATATACAGTTTCTCAACATAAGCATAATATCGAGAAGTGATACCCAGTTAAAAAAGTAACCTCATTTTTATCCCATGAAAAATTATTTTATTATAGGAACATTTCATTATTTTCCTGATTATGAAAATATTGTGTACTCTTTTAAAAAAATTTTATAAGCTAAGCAAATGAAAAATAAGTCACCCACAATTCCTCTATCTAGTTAGTATTTACAGATAAAGCATGCACTATAAAAATCCCCTTATATGTATTCTTTTTTTTTTTTTTTTTTTTTGAGATGGAGTCTCCCTTACTCTGTCACCCAGGCTGGAGTGCAGTGGCAGGATCTTGGCTCACTGCAACCTCTGCCTCCCAGGTTCATGTGATTCTGCTGCCTCCTCAGCCTTCTGAGTACCTGGGATTACAGCCATGAACCACCCACTCCCTCCAACCCCCCCCAGCTAATTTTTGTATTTTTAGTAGAGATGGGGTTTCACCATGTTGGCCAGGCTGGCCTTGAACTCCTGACCTTAAGTGATCTGCCCACCTTGGCTTCCCAAACTTCTGGGATTATAGGTGTGAGCCACCGCATTCACCGCCTTCATATGTAGTGTTACATAATTTTTGACTTAAATGTAATCATAATATCCTTTAACATATGCATTCCTAGGTGTAGACTTATGTAAATTTGTAACATTCATCACAATATGCATACTCTTTCTAATCTGCTTTATTTCTAACCTCAAATATGTCATAAATATTATTCCATGCCTATAGCCATAAAATCAATATTAAATTTAGTAATGGCTTTGCAATAATCCACTGTGTGGACATAGTATATGGCACTTAACAACGTCCCTATTTTTAGAGCATTTACATCATTTAAAAAATATTATTTGTAGATGTTTTGAAAAATATCCTCATACATACATCTTGTGACCTTGGTGATTTCTTCGGGATACAGTTCTAAAAATGGTATTTTTCTAATTAGGGGCTATGTATTTAAGTGTTAAGTAAAAATTGTACACTTTCCTCAAGAATTCTTGTAGCAGTTTTCATCACTTCCTCAGTACTTGAGACAGCTAAATTCCCCATATATTCACCCAAACTAAGTCTTGTCATTAGTTTTTCATCTTTGTTAATCAGGTAGTCAAAACATAGTATCTTAATTATTGCTTAATTTGTATTTCCTTTACAACAGATTGAATTTATTTCATATATTAAATGCAAATTTTTGTTTCATAATTTATGAAATACTAGCTTATTTTGTTTGCCTGTTTCTTTGGAATTCTTTGTTTTGTATATATTTGTGACATCTCTATTGAGGTATAATTGATATAATAACAGCACATATTTAATGGGTACAATTAGACGAGTTTGGACATAGGCATATGCCCATAATATCATCACCAAAATTAATAAAATAGACATGTGCAACACCTCCCAGTTTCCTTTATGTTCCTTTCCTATGTGCAAGTGTGTGTGTGGGGGGGTGGGGGCAAGAACACTGAACAGGAGTTTTACCGTCTTAACAAATTTTAAGGTGCACAAGTCTGGATTGTTAACTGTGGGTACTATGTTGTAGAGCAGATCTTTAGAATTTATTTATCTAGCATAAACTAAGACTTTAATCCCATTGAACAATAATCCCCCATTTCTCCCTCTCCCCAGCTCTTCTATGATTTTGACTATTTTAGATACCCGATGTAAGTGGAATCATGCAGTGGTTATCCTTCTGTGACTGGCTTATTTCATTTAGCATAGTGGTCTTCGGGGTCATCTATGTTGTCAGTTTTAAGGCTGAATAAAATTCCATTATATGGGTAGACCAAATTTCCTTTATCTATTCATCTGTCAATGGACACTATATCTTGGCTATTATAAATAATTGTACCGTGAACATGGGAGTGCAGAAATCTCTTTATGATTCTGATTTTAAATCCTTTGGATCCACACCCAGAATTGGGATTGCGGGATCATATGGCAGTTCTACTTCTAATTTTTTTGAGAACCTCCATTCCATTTTTTATAGCTGTTGCATCATTCTCTTTATATAGGATAGATATTAACCCTTTATGAAAATATAATTAGAATACTTTCTAGTTTAGTGTTTGTCTTTTGTACATGATGACTTTTTTTAATTTAAGAAATTTATTTTTTAATATAGTCACACCAGTCTTTTTCTTTATGGATTTTGCCTTTTGTATCATGTGTGGAAAGGCTTTCCCCAGCATAAATTTGTATCAGTAGACTCAGATTTTCTTCTGGTCTTTTCATTTATTCTTTAATTGATTTGTAATTTGTTTTGGCCTAAGATTGGAGGTTTGAATATAACTTTATTTTCAGGAAATTGAATTTATTTACTTATACATTATTTTCTTCACTAATTTGAAGTACTTATATTGTCACTTATTGGATTTTTAAATTCTTATATATGGAATCTGTCCCTTCTATTGATAAATTGTGTAGTTTTGCAGGAATATCACAATATTATAACTTCATAATACATCTTAATATCTCAATAAGGAAAGTTTCTGTTTATTAGTCTTCGTTGTCACAAATTTCCAGGTGAAATTGAGTCATTTAATGTAGTTCCAAAGAAAAATTCTTATTCAGATTTTGATTGGGATTGCATTGTTTATAGATTATTTTGGAGAAAATGGACATATCTATAATATAGATACTTCCTGTCCAGAAACATGGATATTACTATATTTTTTTCAACTCTTCTTTTATGTCCTTTAGTAAAACCTGTAGTTCTCATCCCATAAACTTAGCTTTTTACTTTATTGCACTTTTATCAGACTTTCTTCACTGTATCAAGAGTATTAATTTATGGACAATTCCTGTAGCCAACATTGAGTTATCTGCTTCTCAACTCCACCTCTCGCATGTATCACTCTGGAATTTAGTATTTATTTACCTGTTTCAATTTCTGCAATTAGTAGTGAATCTGGTAATGTCTGCATTAATTGGAAGTTGTCATAGAGTCACAAGGTCATGGGATAATGACATTTATACAGCAAGAGAGGAAAAATTCTAGTTGGTTTTCCTTCTTTGTATGTCTACTTTTCAATTAGTTCCTGAGATAACTTGTTCTGGTTTGTGTATTTGCAATTTTATGGTGACTACAGAGTGTGAATTGAGGAACAAAAAGGAAGTCTCTTATGACCTAAAATATACTTTCCACTTGTCTCCCAGGAGAAGCTACATTCCACCATTACGGGTCAATTTTTTTGGGTTAAGGTGCTCTCTTCAACAAAATGAAAATAGCTCTTGGGGAAATAACCACTTAAACTAGCCACTTAGCTCTGGCTGCTATAACAAATGACCTTATTCTGGGTAGCTTAAATAGCAAATATTTATTTCTCGTGGTTCTGGAGGCTGGGAGGTCCAAGATCAAGGTACCAGCAGATTCACTGTCTGATGAGGGCCTACTTTCTGGTTTGAAGATGGTGCTTTCTTGCTGTGTTTTCACATGACACAGCACAAGCCCTCCCACTCATGAGGGTTCTACCTTCATGACCTAATTATCTTCCAAAAGCCTCACCTTCTAATACCATCACATTGGAGGTTAGGATTTCAACATAGGAATTTTGGAAGGGCACAAGTATTTAGATCATAATGAGTATTGTACCCCAGTAGTACTTTATTTTTTTATTTTATTTTTTTCTCTGTTTTTATTTTATTTATTCATTTTTATTATACTTTAAGTTCTGGGTTACATGTGCAGAAACTGCAGTTTTGTTACATAGGTATACACATGCCATGGTGGTTTGCTGCACCCATCAACCCGTCACCTAAATTAGGTATTTCTCTTAATGCTATCCCTCCCCTAGCCCCCCACCCCTGACAGGCCCTGGTGTGTGATGTTCCCCTCCCTGTGTCCATGTGTTCTCATCGTTCGACTCCCACTTATGAGTGAGAACATGCGGTGTTTGGTTTTTGGATCTTGTGATAGTTTGCTGAGAATGATGGTTTGCAGCTTCATCCGTGTCTCTGCAGAGGACATGAACTCATCCTTTTTTATGGGTGCATAGTATTCCACAGCATATACATGCCACCCTTTGTTAATCCAGTCTATCATGGATGGACATTTGGGTTGGTTCCAAGTCTTTGCTATTGTGAATAGTGCCACAGTAAACATACGTGTGCATGTGTCTTTATCATAGAATGATTTATAATCGTTTGTGTATATACCCAGTAATGCGATTGCTGATCAAATGGTATTTCTAGTTCTAGGTCCTTGAGGAATCGCCACACTGTCTTCCACAATGGTTGAACTAATTTACACTTCCACCAACAGTGTAAAAGCGTTCCTATTTTTCCCAGCAGTACTTTAATCAATCAGATTATTTCCATCTAGATTGCTATGTAAGGGCAAGACCTTAGCATTATGATATAGATACATACGTTTTAATAGTGGGGTGGTGCCAAAAATAGGTGCCTGGAAGAGTAGACCATGGTAGATGGCCATGGGTGGCGAGAGGACATCACAAAATGACAAAATTGGAGGAAAACATGTGTACTTTGAGAATAGAGAAGAAATTAACAAAAAGTTAGGAGAGCTCAGAAAAGAAAAGTTAATTTTTTCTGTGGTTTGTCCTGCCTGGTTCTATAGAAAAATTGCACAAGGAATAGAGAAATAGATGGGGAGGAGGTTATAGCTGCTTTCACAGTAAGATCTATTAATTTTTCTTCCCACTAGCCCAATCTCAGCCAACAGGAGGCAGGGTTATTATTCCTAAAAACTAAGCCAGGGACAGGGTTTCTACCACAGATAGAATTCTACTGACATCAGTATAATCATTTTTAGTGACATATAGAAACAAATATCCAGGCCAGAATTACTTCTTCAAAATATCTTTTTCTCAACTGTAATCATCAGAATATTGAATACTTATTCAATACTGCATTTTCTAAAAAATATAGCCACTTATTCTACCTAGTAGTGTGTTTGGCATCATTAGTGATGTGGTAAATAAAAAGAATCACTTTCAAACTGCTACCTTTTATGTGCAGCACTCACAGCTGCCACTTGAAGCTCAGTTTGCAGCAATCAATTGGATAAGTCAATCAATTTTCATTTTGTCCTCATCTCCTAGGTAACCAGAGCATTTATACAGACCCTTGCCAAGGAAGAACATTTAAAAAGTAATATATATTCATAACCTGTTTTCTTTGAACACTGACTTAACAGAAAAGCAAAGAGCTACCCATGCAGTATTTTAAATAACAGTAACACAAATTTTATTTGATTCTGGTGAGAAAGTATGAGGGGAAACATACTACAGAATATAACATCATTATATTTCAGTCTCTTATGATCTATCAGGAATGAAAACTGCACCACCTGCTATGTCTATTATGTATTTAATGTGAATAACAAGCATCCCACTGCTGGTTATTAAAACAAATCATAAGCCATCTGACATTATACTTATAACCCATTCCCTGCTTCATGGCTCTGAGAAAGGCACAAATTGAGGGTGGGTGCATTGGAGCAGATTTTTTGATGTGAGTACAAGGCATTTGGCCTCAAAGTAAGTCATTTATCTACTTCAAAAAAATCCCATAAAAAGTCATTATGTAAAATATAATCGTAAAACAGTATTATTGGCACAACGTAGAGGATGAAAAATTCCAGCAGTTGCAAAATGCATTAAGTTTTGCCTTACCTGAATCTTCTTGGCATGTGAAGAAGCCATGAGAAAAATGAAACATTTGGTGTTTGTAGAAATGACTCACATTGAGGAAGTCATAGATCTTGCTTGCCTTGTTGATACAATGTGGCATTCAAATCCCACTGATTGTACAGGCTTCAAGTTTAGCTGGGCCAACCTCATCTACCTGGACACAGCTAACTGGTTTATTGGTTATTGTTTCCTGTGGGAAGTTTTTTTTTTTTTTCCCTTTTTTCTTTTTTTTTTAAATTATTATTATACTTTAAGTTTTAGGGTACATGTGCACAATGTGCAGGTTAGTTACATATGTATACATGTGCCATGCTGGTGTGCTGCACCCATTAACTCGTCATTTAGCATTAGGTATATCTCCTAAAGCTATCCCTCCCCCCTCCCCCCACCCCACAACAGTCCGCAGAGTGTGATGTTCCCCTTCCTGTGTCCATGTGTTCTCATTGTTCAATTCCCACCTATGAGTGAGAATATGCAGTGTTTGGTTTTTTGTTCTTGTGATAGTTTACTGAGAATGATGATTTCCAATTTCATCCATGTCCCTACAAAGGACATGAACTCAACATTTTTTGTGGCTGCATAGTATTCCATGGTGTATATGTGCCACATTTTCTTAATCCAGTCTATCATCGTTGGACATTTGGGTTGGTTCAAAGTCTTTGCTATTGTGAATAATGCCGCAATAAACATACATGTGCATGTGTCTTTATAGCAGCATGATTTATAATCCTTTGGGTATATACCCACTAATGGGATGGCTGGGTCAAATGGTATTTCTAGTTCTAGATCCCTGAGGAATCGCCACACTGACTTCCACAATGGTTGAACTACCCTGTAAAGGTTCAATGCCAAATGTGTCTACACATTGGAGAAAAGTAATGTTTGCCAAATGCTTACTAGAATTGAGATAAGGAATAATTTGGAAATAAAATAGTGTAAATGGGATTCTTAGTCCATGATGTACTATGTTATAAATATTCTTTTGCTGGAAACTATATCCTGGTTCTGGATCCCTGAACAAGACATAGGCAAAGACCGGATGCAGAATACTGTTTGGGGGAAGATCACTTACCTGCAAATCATCCTGGCTCTCTTTGAGTCCTTCAGTGGGAACTTGAAGAAATCACTGATTTCAGTTTGGGTCTCATTTGTAAAATAAAAAGTGTTGATAAAGAGGACATTAAGTTTCTTTTAAATCCAAAATTTCATAGTTTTATCTAATAGGATATGAGCATCTTAGGAGATTCTTCCTACCCTCACATATATCCACATAGACTATATTCATTTAAAATGCCCCCAAACTCCAGGGAGCACAAAATTAGATATTACTGAAGAAGATTTATATTAGAGTTCTAAAATGTGATTTGACTGGCTGTCTGTAGCCTTTTCTTAGTATCAGAATAACCAAAATGTAACAAAACAAAAATGAAGTAACACCATGTGTTTGGATTTAAATCTGCTCAAGACAATTTTATTTTATACCAACCTGCAATTAGAATCCAACCCCAGAGATTCTGGGACCTTTTCAGCTAATGATGAGCCGACCATGTTTCAATTAATGCAAGGCTTGTGAGGTTATTTACAATCCACGTAAACACATTCCGGTTTTCAAAAATAAATTGGTACTACAGACTAAACAGTATTTGTCAAACTCGTTGATTGAATGTCCCATTTCCGAGGAGTTAAACAAGAACTTGGATGTAAACAGTTAAACATTTTTGGAAACTTCTTGATTCTTATTGGTAAACATAACAAGAGACAGAGCTTCTTTGCTTAACATAACAAGAGACAGAGTGCAGATTTAAATTTCACAAGACCTTTGTCTCCTACAGAGCTGTTTGAGGCTCTCCTGTGATCCCTGCTGAGAAGAATAATAATCAGTATATAGGACTTTGAAAAGTCCTTTGTCACAAGGATTCAGGTCTCCTAAAACTGCTCATGAGATGTCATTGTTACCTATAGTTGATTTTAATTTTAAATATAGCCAAACCAAAGTGTGTGTATAATATATTAAAATATAAAAACATTATAATATAAAATAATGTTCTATCTGTATATATATCTCTTCTCTTTGCTTTTCTCTCCTCTGAGTCTCTGTTTCTGTCTTTGACTCTCTGACTCTGTCTTCACACTGTACACACACTTCCCAACATTAGCTACAATGTTTGGGAAAAGGCACAGTGAGAACCACAGTAAGTTTCATGTCTTAAAAGCTGAAGATATTTTCCTGTCAATTCTGCCATATAAATCTTTTTTATATCGTTTTTTCCTGTATAGAAAAAGAGTTGCCTTTAGCCAAAATACTGGGATGTTAGAATATTTGGTTACATTGTTATACTATATATACTAACATTTCCACTACGGTTTCAAGTAGTTTAGGCAATTTTCAGTGCTGAATTTAAGCATGTTAGAAATATCAATTAAATACAAAGTTGAGCATTAAAACTAACAATGTTAAATGTTCGTGTTCTTGAAGGAATAACATTTTTTCCATGTGTAAAATATTTTTATGTTTTATTAATACAAAATAATTGTACATATTTATAGGATACATGTAATATTTTGATATATACATACAATGTATAATAATCAAATCAGTAATTAGGTTATCTGTTACCTAAAACATTTATTATTTGTGTTGGTTACAATTTAAAATGACTCTTCCAGCTATTTTGAAATATACAACAAATTGTTATTAATTAAAGTCACCCTACTGTGCTATTGAATACTAGAACTTATTCCTTCTATCTAATGATATGTTTGGACCTAATAAATAACCTCTCTTTACCTTCCACCTTTTTTCCGAGGCTCAAGTAACCATTGTCTAACTCTCTCCCTTTATGAGATCAACTGTTTAAGCTCCCATCTGTGAGTGAGAACGTTTGATATTTGTCTGTGTGTAGTTTATTTCATTTAACATAATGACCCCCAGTTCTATCCATGTTGCTACAGTTGACAGAATTTCTTTCTTTTCCATGGCTGAGTACTATTCCATTGTGTATATATAGCACATTTTCTTTATCCATTCATCATTGATGGACACTGGGATTGATTTCTTGTCTTGGCTTTTGTGAATAATGCAGCAATAAATGCTGGGGTGCAGGTATATCTTTGATATACTGATTTCCTTTTCTTTTGATAAATACCCAGTAGTGTGATTTCTGTATTATACAGTGGTCTTATTTTTAGTTTTTTGAGAAACTTTCATACCGTTTTCTATAATGGATGTATTAATTTACATTCCCACCAACAATGTATAAGAGTTCCCTTTTCTCCATATTCTCACTAGCATCTATTATTTTTTGTCTTTTTGATAGTAGCCATGCCAACTATGGTGAGATGGTATTTCATTGTGGCTTTTATTTGTATTCCTCTAATGATTAGTGATTTTGAGCATTTTTTAATATACCTATTGGCCATTTGTATGTATCCTTTTGGGAAATGCCTATTCATGTCTTTTGCTCACTTTTATTATTTGATTTTTTTTTTTTTTTTTTTTTTTTTTTTTGGTGTGGGGAGGTGTTGAGTTGTTTGCATTTCTTATATATTCTGAATATCAATCTCTTGTCCAATAAACAGTTTGTGAATATTTGCTCCCATTCAACAGGTTGTCTCTTTATGCTGTTGTATCCTTTGCTGTACAGAGGCTTTATAGTTTAATATAGTACCATTTGTTTATTTGAAGTCATAGCCATTTGCTTTTGAAGTCATAGCCATAAAACCTTTGCCTTAATCAATGTCATGATGCATTTCCCCTATGTTTTCTTTTAGTAGTTTTATAGTTTCAGGTCTTACATTTAAGCATTTAATCCATTTTCAGTTGATGTTTGTATATGGTGAGAGCTAGGGGCCTAGTTTCATTCCTCTGCATATTGATATCCAGTTTTCCCAGCACCAGTTATTGAAGAGACTGTCCTTTCTTCAGTGTATGTTCTTGGTGCCTTTGTTGAAAATAAGTTGGCTATGAATATATGGATTTATTTCTGGGTTCTCTATTATTTTCCATTGGCCTATATGTCTGTTTTTTATACCAATACCATGCTGTTTTGGTTACTATAGCTTTGTAATATATTTCGAAGTCAGGTAGTGTGATGCCTCTAGTTCTTTTTGTTTAGTATTGCTTTGGCTATTTGGCATCTTTTTGTGGTTCCATACAAATTTTCTATTTCTATGAAGACTATCATTGAT
Organism: Pan troglodytes; assembly: GCF_028858775.2. Lineage (NCBI taxonomy): Eukaryota > Metazoa > Chordata > Mammalia > Primates > Hominidae > Pan > Pan troglodytes. The sequence goes on from NC_072420.2 coordinate 19,066,246, forward strand.
ATTGTGATAGTGATTACATTGAATCTGTAGATTGCTTTGGGCAGTAGTGGTCATTTTAACAATGTTAATTCTTCCAATCCATGAGCATGGGATGTCTTTCCATTTGTTTGTGCTTTCAATTTCTTTCATCAGTGTTTTGCAGTTTTCACTGTAGAGATATTTCACCTCCTTGTTGAAACTTACCCTAGGTAATTTATTTATTTATTTTTGTACCTACTGTAAATGGGATTGCTTTCTTGATGTCTTTTTTTTAGATAGTTTGCTATTGGTGTATAGAAATGCTTCTGATTTTTGAACATTGATTTTGTGTCCTACAACTTTCTTGAATTTGTTTATCAGTTCTCAGAGTTTCTGGTGGAGTTTTTTTTTTAATTTTTTTATTTTTTTAGACAGAGTTTCACTTCTCTTGCTTCAGCCTCCCGAGTAGCTGGGATTACAGGCACGCACCACCACTCCCAACTAATTTTGTATTTTTAGTAGATACAGGGTTTCTCCATGTTGGTCAGACTGGTCTGAAACTCCCGACCTCAGGTGATCACTTGCCTCAGCCTCCCAAAGTCCTGGGACCACAGGTGTGAGCCATGGCACCTGGCCGAGGGTTTTTATTTGTATATAAAATCATGTCATCTGCAAAGAGGGACAATTTTACTTCCTCTTTTGCAATTTGAACACCTTTAATTTCCTTCCATTTCCTCGTCTGGTTAGGACTTCTAGTACCATGTTGAAAAAAAGTGGTGAAAGTGGGCATCCTTGTCTTGTTCCAGTTCTTAGTATTTTCATTTTTTTCCCATTCAGTATGATATTAGCTGCAGGTATTTCATACATGGCTTTTATTATTTTGAGGTATGTTCTTTCTTTTTTTAAAATTTAACTTTGAAGTTCAGGGATACATGTGCAGGTTTGTTATATGGGTTAACCTTTGTCATGGGGGTTTGTTGTACAGATTATTTCATCACCCAGGCATTAAGCCTAGTACCCATTTGTTATTTTTCTTGATCTTCTCCCTCCTGTCACCCATCACCCTCTGATAGGCCCCAGTGTCTGTTGTTCTCCTCTGTGTGTCCCTGTGTTCTCATCAATTAGCTCTCACTTGTAAGTGAGGACATGTAATATTTGTTTTCTGTTCCTGTGCTAGTTTGCTAAGGATAATGGCCTCCAGTGCCATCATGTTCCTGCAAAGGACATGATCTCATTCTTTTTTGTGGTTACATAATATTCCATGGCGAATATGTACCACATTTTCTTTATCCAGTCTATCATTGATGGGCATTTAGGTTCATTCTATGTCTTTGCTATTGAGAATAGTGCCACAATGAACATACGTGTGCATATGTCTTCAGGAAAGAATGATTAATATTCCTTTGGGAATATATCCAGTAATGGGATGGATAGGTAGAATAGTATTTCTGTTTTTATGTCTTTGAATAATCTCCACACTGTTTTCAACAATGATTGAACTAGCTTACACTCCCACCAACAGTGTATGATCATTCCTCTTTCTCCAGAACCTTTTTCTAGACTTTCCAATTTGTTAGCATATAGCTTTTCATAATAGTTTCTAGTGATCCTTTGCTTTTCTGTGATATCAGTTATAATGTCTCCTTTTTCATTTCTGATTTTATTTATTTGAGTCTTCTTTCTTTTTTTCTTGGTTAGTTCAGCTATTGCCTTATTGATTTTGATTATTTTTTCAGAACACTAGCTTTTCATTTTGTTAATCCTTTATATTGTGTTTTAGGTCTCTATTGAGTTCTGCTCTGATCTTTACTATTTGTTTTCTTCCTCTAATTTTGGGTTTTGTTTCTTCTTGTTTATCTAGTTCCTTGAGGTGCTTTGTTAAATTGTTTATTTGAAATCTTGGGCGCTGGCAGTGTTAGTTCTGTGTGAACCAGTCCTCAGGCCTGCAGCAGCATGCTTGGGTACAGGTGGTGACAGCGATGGGCTAGGGTGGGCTGCTACTTAGGCCTTCTGGTGGTGTGTATGTCTTCAGTAATGGCAGTAGAGGGAGCAGGCCAATCCTCAAGTCCTCCAGCAGCATGTGTGGTCACCAGTGCAATGTCATGCTAGGAGGACCAATTCCTAGGCACTTGGGTGGGTCATGTGAGAGGGCACTGGTGGCAGTAGAGGCAGGCTTGGTGGGTTAGTCCTTGGGGCTCTGGGAGGCATACATGTGTGCCCACAGGCCTGTGGATGGCCCACATGTGTCCTGATGGTAGTGGACTGAGAGATCTAATTTCCAGGCCCGTGGAGGTTGTGTGTGTATGCACTGGCAACGGTAGTCAGGGCAGCTTGATTTCTAGGCTTCTGGATGATGTGCGTCAGTGACAGCAGTGGCAGTGGCAGGTGGGACAGACCTGTCCTCAAGCTTCCAGATGGTGTGTGTGGGTGCCGATGGCAGAAGGCAGGGTTCAACCCCCCAGGTAATGTGTGTGGTATGTGGGTGCCAGCAGTAGCAGTTAGTAGATTGAGACTGTTTGTAGGTCCTGGGACAGCACATGTAGGTATGCGAGGACCCTGCCACTGGAGGGGGGTGGGGTTACTGGAGTAGGTGGGTTTGCTGTCAGTGTCAGTGGACCCAGGCTCTGGGGAGCAAATACTTTGGCTTCCTTTGTTTGTGGGGCAACCTCGCTGGTGCACTGCACTGCCCATTCTCCAGGATGTAGGGCACTGCATGGGCCAGAGTGCTAGGGACCTGATTGCACCCCTTGATCCAGACAGTGTCATGATGCTGCAGCCCTCTGGGTAGCCACAGAGGGGTGTCACCAAAGCTCCCAAGATTTGGAAATTCAGGGCCTGTTGGGACGCAGGGCAGGATATGGTCTGGTGGGGACTGGGCTCTCAAAATGGTGCCGTGCTGTAGCTGCTTGGGTCATGGCACAAACTTCCTCTGGAAAAATGTCTTCTCATGGATTCCAGGCAACTGTCTATATTAGTTTCAGGATATGTGAGGGCCATGGGGCTCTCCTGTGGCTAGGATTACAGGAGTCTGCCATGGGAACGTAGACTGCTGGGGTCTTTTTGCTTACATTTTCCCCAAAATGGGGAGTGCTTTCTCACTCTGAGCTTATGCCAGCCAGGCTGGCTATTTCACTTTCCTCTCCTTCTGTGCTTCAAGCACTCCCTGTCACTTCCCTGCTGAATTCCAGTGTTCTCTCTCAGGTGCTCTATTCAGCATGTGGTTATCTACTTGCTGTTTTGGTCCTTCTTTGTGGTGGAGGCAAGTGCCAGATGTCTCTTATCAGCCATCTTGAAGCTGGTCTCCATATTCTTAAATGATACTAAACAACAATCCCATCTCTTGTGCAGTTAGGTTCCTGCCTTTGCTGTCACCACCACCTTAATTATCTCTAACTGTACCTACATCTTTAGGTCACTTCCTTCATATTTAGAGTCTTGCTGAAGAACACTGGATCAGTCAGAACTAGGTTTAATGCCTGTGGCCTAACTGCTGGAGTATTGAGAGAAGGAATCAGTTCTTTCAACCTCTGGAGTAAAAAGTGTAGCCCCAAATCTCATTTACTTTTGCAGACCTCCAGGTGAGATGAAAGTATCTCATACATCTGTATTTGATCCATTTTGTATTCTGGCTAAACCTACTTTTTCAATATGATCACTCAGTTATCTCACTCATGTATCCTGGGCTTCTGTTGAACTGAATGACTTGCTATTTCTTGTATATGTTATGTGGCATCTGATTGAGTGACTTTTGACTCATCATTTATTATTTTTTTTGCAAAGGCTCATTTTACCTATGGTCACATGCTTCCCATCCTTGAGTGTCTAACTCAAATGCAGTCAGTTATATTAAGGTTATCATGTTCCCCAAGACAGAACATTATTCTTTTTGATAAGATCAAATACCTCCTGTTGGTAAATTGAAGTTTCCATGTAAATTATAGTCTAAAGAATAGGGAAAACATGAGGCTACAGTGAAGGTACTCAACCAAGAGAGGAAGAAAAACTAAATAATAATGTTTCTCCTTCAGAAATCTGCACCTTTCTTAGGTACTTGTGAACATGCTGTATCCTTGCCTCTGGACTTATACAGCTTGAGGGCATGAACTGTGTCTGATTATCTTGGAGTCCTCTGCAGGTCTCAGTAGAGTGGGTTAACAACTGCTCAGTCTAGTGAAGAAGGCAGCCAAATATATGAAGATGGAAAATAGTCTGCTAAGTGGCATCACATAAGTAAGAAACTCAGTGGGGATGCCAAAAAGGGGAATCAAATGGACTCTCCGGAAAATCATCTCAGAGGGATTTTACCTGGAAATTAAAGGATAAATGTATTTTTGCCAAGCTGCCAAGGTAGTAGAGGGGCTAAGTGTTTAGATTTTATCTTGAATATGAAAAGGGACTTTTTAATAATAAACACTCTTCAACAAAGACTGAAGTACCTCATGAATTTATAGACCTGAAGGTGTTTAATCAGAGGCTGGTTGACTATTTTTGCAGAATTTATGGAAGAAATTCATAAACTCTTTGGATGAAACCTATGAGAAACCTGAAAATTTTAAATTTATATGATTCCTATCATAAAATTCTATGAGGGTAAAGATTAAAAATGATTAGAGAATTTTTATTAGCTAAATACATATTACTTTAAAAATTAAAACCATTTATTTAACTAGTAGAGAAACATACATTTTATTCTGATTTTTAAAAAAACATGAAAAATCACTTTTGTCACCAGAACATTGAACAAATAAGACTACCAATGATAATTATAAAGCAACTTTAATTTTATTTCCCACCTTTCTTTTAAGTTCATAATATGCGATTAGTTACTCTGCTTCTCCTGGAGAAATTCTCATGTCGCATTTGTCTTCCAAATAATCTCTTTTGAATAATTGGTATGTCTAGATATGTGGAATAATCAAAACTTTAATCTTAATATAAAGTCAAAGCTGCAATCCAAAACCTGTATGGAGGGAGACAGGGCATGGCCAGCTTTCCTTCCTCCTCACTTTGGCTTCTGCCTTTTCTCTGTCTTCTTGCTGTGTGTGTTTCTGATTCCTCCAGGGACATGCCAAAGATGGGAGCAAGAAAGGCCATACTAGGCTAGTACTGCTACAAGCCAACATCAACATTCTCTGGGCTTGGCAGATATTGGAAAACGACTCTTTTGTTGTATTATGTGGAGATGGGTAGTAGATTCTATGTCGACCTTGTGTATTAGTTCATTTTCATGCTGCTGATAAAGACATACCTGAAACTGAGAAGAAAAAAAGGTTTAGTTGAACTTACAGCTCTACATGGCTGGGGATGCCATGCCTCAGAATGATAGCGGGAGATGAAAGGCACTTCTTACATGGTGGTGGCAAGAGAAAAATGAGGAAAAAGTGAAAACGGAAACCCCTGATATGCCCATTGGATCTCGTGAGACTTTTTCACTATCATGAGAATAGCACAGGAAAGACCAGCCTCCATGATTCGATTATGTCCCCCACCCCTCCAGCCCCTCCCACAACACGTGGGAATTCTGGGAGATACAATTCAAGTTGAGATTTGGGTGGGGACACAGCTAAGCCGTATAATTCCACCCCTGGCCCCTCCAAATCTCATGTCCTCACATTTCAAAACTAATTATGCCTTCCCAACAGTCCCCCAAAGTCTTAACTCATTTCAGCATTAACTTAAAAGTCCACAGTCCAAAGTCTCATCTGAGATAAGGCAAGTCCCTTCCACCTATGAGCCTATCAAATGAAAAGCAAGCTAGTTACTTCCTAGATACAATGGGAGTACAGGTATTGGGTAAATAGAGCTGTTCCAAATGGGAGAAATTGGCCAAAGCAAAGTGGTTACAGGGCCATGCAAGTCTGAAATCCAGTGGGACAGTCAAATTTTAAAGCTCCAAAATGATCTCCTTTGACTTCAGGTCTCACACCCAGGTCATGCTGATGCAAGAGGTGAGTTCTGATGGTCTTGGGCAGCTCCACCCCTGTGGCTTTTCAGGGTACAGTCTCTCTCCTGGCTGCTTTCATGGGCTGGCATTTAGTGTCTGTGGCTTTTCCAGGTGTATGGTGCAAGCTGTTGGTGGATCTATCATTTTAGGGTCTGGAGGACTGTGGCCCTCTTCTCACAGCTCCATTAGGTAGTGCCCCAGTAGGGAACCTGTGTGGGGGCTCTGACCCCACATTTCCCTTCTGCACTGCCCTAGCAGATGTTCTTCATGAGGGCTCTGCCACTAGGCAGTGCCCCAGTAGGGAACCTGTGTGGGGGCTCTGACCCCACATTTCTCTTCTGGACTGCCCTAGCAGATGTTCTTCATGAGGGCTCTGCCCCTGCAGCAAACTTTTGCCTGGGCATCCAGGCATTTCCATACATCTTCTAAAATCTAGCCGGAGGTTCCTAAACCTCAATCCTTTACTTCTGTGCACCCACAGGCTCAACACTACATGGAAGCTGCCAAGGCTTGGGGCTTCCACCCTCTGAAGCCACAGCCCAAGCTCTACGTTGGCCCCTTTCAGCCATGGCTGGAGCAGCTTGAACACAGAGCACCAAGTCTCTAGGCTGCATACAGCTTGGGGACCCTGGGCCCAGCCCACAAAACCACTTTTTCCTCCTAGGCCTCCAGGCCTGTAATGCGAGGGGCTGTGGTGAAGGTCTCTGACATGGGCTGGAGATGTTTTCCCCGTGGTATTGGTGATTAACATTAGGCTCCTTGCTACTTATGCAAATTTCTGCAGCTGGCTTGAATTTCTCCTCAAAAAATGGGTTTTTCATTCCTACTGCATTGTCAGGCTGCAAATTTTCTGAACCTTTATGCTGTTTCCCTTTTAAAACAGAATGCTTTTGACAGCACCCAAGTCACCTTTGAATGTTTTGCTGCTTAGAAATTTATTCTGCTAGATAGCCTAAATCATCTCTCTCAAGTTCAAAGTTCCACAAATCTTCAGGGCAGGGCAAAATGCCACCAGTCTCTTTGCTAAAACATAACAAGAATCACCTTTGCTGCAGTTCCCAGCAAGTTCCTCATCTCCATCTGAGACCACCTCAGCCTGGACCTTATTGTTCATATCACTTTCCGCATTTTTGTCAAAGCCATTCAGCAAGTCTCTAGGAGGTTCCTAACTTTTCCACATTTTTCTGTCTGCTTCTCAGCTCTCCAAACTGTTCCAACCTCTGCCTGTTACCCAGTTCCAAAGTCACTTCCACAGTTTTGGGTATCTTTTCAGCAACACCCTACTTTACTGTTACCAATTTACTGTATTAGTTTGTCTTCACACTGCTAATAAACACATACGTGAAACTGTGGGAAAAAAAAGGTTTAATTGCATTTTCAGTTCCCCATGGCTGGGGATGCCTCACAATCATGGTGGGAGATGAAAGGCACTTCTTACGTGATGGCAGCAAGAGAAAAATGAGGAAGAAGCAAAAACAGAAACCCCTGATAAAGCCATCAGATCTCATGAGACTTATTCACTATCACGAGAATAGCATGGGAAACACCAGCCCCCATATTCAATTACCTCCCACTGGGTCCCTCCCACAACACATGGGAATTCTGGGAGATACAATTCAAGCTGAGATTTGGGTGGGGACACAGCCAAACCACATCACCTTCCTTCAGCCAGAAAATCTCTCATCTGCAGTTTCTTGACATGGTTTGTCAGTCTCCAGCTTGGTCGTGTGTGAAGATGTACACCAACCTCTCTGAATGAGCCTTTTAAAGTTAATTTTTTTAAAATCATGCTCAAGATGAGGAGAGAAATACTCTTCTTTCTCCATAGTAAAGAAGAAATAAACAGCTGCAGCACTCCAACAATATTTTTCCAAAGAAATTCTCTCTCAAATATCTAGTTTCAACTTCTTAAACACTTAAAGCAATTGCTAAAATAAGAGTTGCAAAATTGGGCTTTCACTGTCTGTTTTTCAAATATTGTTATATTTTGATGGTCTGGCAATTCACTTCAGAACATGACTGTAATCAATATTTCTGACTTAGGGCCTCAGTCATAACTGAGGCTGAGTTCTAGTTTAATAGCTGTTTATGTTAGGACCATCCTAACTTTGTAGTGAAAGGATGATCCTTTCACTACAAAGGTGAGATTCCCTAGATGCTTGCTAAATGCAAAGAATAATGTCACAGGCTTGTTCCTTGCCTCGCATAAAATATATAACTATGATAACACTTTAATGGTGTTATAATTGTAAGATATTTTGGAGTTGGGAGTGCTCTTCTGCCCATCTTCCTAGTTTCCTGAAGTCCTGTATGAGCTTTGATGACGACAAGTTGCTTAACTGGGCCAGATATCTAATTAGCTATTAATTGCCACTCCTGTTTGTGTCTCTTGTTCCAGTAAGTCACTTTTCTTCCCCCACCTATACTTTTACCATGACATTGTTTAAATAATGGAAACACATTAGTTCTTCGTCTCTTGTGAACTTTAAAAACTTCCTTGGGGCATAAGAAAAAAGGCTCACCTGATTTTCCAAAAAGTGTTTCTCCTTGTTCCATGCAGGAAGGGCTTCTTTAGCATCCCCACACTGGTAATAAATTATTAAAGGGGTCTCATATGGACCTGCTGACAGCACTGTGATAAATACTCATATTAATTATAAAAAATAACAGTGGTCAAAAATTCAAAGTTCAACATGACTTTCAGAACAGCTTTTTCTTTTTTTTTCCTGAGATAGGTTTCAAATTTCAACACTGAACTTTCCGAAAAACAGACTGCAACTTGATCCTAAAGATTAGTTTAGCGCACTCTACTTTTTACCTTTGTTTTTAAGGAGAAAAAAATGGAAGAAGCTCATCATAATCATGATCATCTAGTGTGAGATATACTCAGAGTCCAGGATAGGCCAGGTAGGAAACCAGGGACTATTTCAAACACTGGGCATGGGCCATCCTATGTAACATGGGATGTGGGTGTGGAACCACAGGACTTGAGGCCAGAGACCACAGAACAACTGCAGGGTTAAGATAGGGCAGGGTCAAAAAAGAAAGCAAGAAAAAGAGCCAAATGACTTCTAGACTATAGCTGAATTGAAAACCAGAAGACATTTTCAGTTAATGAGGGTGGAGTGTATGAGAACAAGGGTCACCCATTTCAGGGAATTTTGAAAACAAGTTGATAACATGCCAGACTTTGGTTTTATTGGTCTTGCTGCTTCCATGGGGATGTTTCCTGTGAGTGTGTTTAAAAGGCCCACAGGGCTCTAGACAAATGGTCCATAAGGATGCCTTTCTTTTTGTTATAAATACAGTGTAATGGCATGCCTCATTTGCCAGTTAAAAGTCATAATGGCTTATTCAGATCCATCATGCTAAGGATTACTCAGGGACTGTTGAATAGACACATGTTTCTGCTGCCAGAAAATACATTTAGTCCCCGTTTACACTATATTACATTGTTATATGTTGCTTCTTCGTGAGTTTTTTTTAAAAAGCCTAGGTAAGGAAGAGAGAGAATTCATGCATATTACATTGTTATATGTTGCTTCTTCACAAGTTGTTAAAAAGGCCTAGGTAAGGAAGAGAGAGAATTCATGCCATACGTTGGCCTCATCCTCTTTTTTTTTTTTTTTTTTTAATTTCCCGCAATCCTGTTACCATAGTCCATTTCGTCACAAAAGCCTAGGCAAAGTTAGTAAATATAAAATAGGTTACTTTTGAAGAAAATATCTGGATATGGTCTATTTTCCATGTGTAGAATAATAAATCAATGGGTACCAATTTTCACAGTAAAGCTATCTGAATAATTAAAGTTTAGCTTTTCTAAACTGGGCCACATATCTAATTAGCTGTTTATTGCTGCCCGTGTTTGTGTCTGTTCCAGTAACTCACTTTTTATTCACCTGTACTTTTGCCATGGTATTGTTCAAATAAGGGAAAATAAAACTTTAAAAACTTCCTTTGGGCATAAGAAAAAGGCTGGAAAACAATACATCATAAACATAATGCATCAGTTTATGATTCTATCCACTTGTTTTATGGACATGTCAAGTTATGTGAATTAAATGATTAAAACTTAATACTGACCCTAGCTATTTATTCTTCTTTAAAAATTATATTTGCAAGCTGCTACTGAAGCCAGTGTAGAAATGACTCCTAACAGATAGAATCCCAGTCTTAAAAGATGACACAAAGAACTGGGTTCTAATTTCCTTCCATTTTCTCTTAGCTCTAACCTCATTATAATTTTTATATTTCAAACATACTTCTCTCTTTAATTTTTTAAAAACATTTACTTTTAATTTTAAACCTTTTTGTCACATGCTGGCTTTGAATGGATTCCAGTGAGATAGCTGCTCTGAGACATACGAAGTATATGATTCATCCTGATTTTGAAGCAGGATATCTCCAGGTGGTGTTCAGCTAGTTCTCTATGAGCATATCATGAGTAGTTTAGCCCTCAGGAGTATATATCTCCACCTTAGCCCTAGCCCTGGCAGACGTCATCAAGCCCCATAGCCTCATGGAGTGGAAGACGCCTCCTCACTTCCACTCTGAGCTGTTTACAGGGATCATGGAAATATGGTTTGATGGACAGAGAGGCCTTCTGGGAATTATTGACACTGGTGCTTGTAGGATGGATACACTCTTCACCTGGGGACAGAGTCCAAGAGCCCGGCCGGGCGCTGTGGCTCACGCCTGTAATCCCAGCACTTTGGGAGGCCGAGGCGGGCGGATCATAAGGTCAGGAGATCAAGACCATCCTGGCTAACACGGTGAAACCCCGTCTCTACTAAAAATACAAAAAATTAGCCGGGCGAGGTGGCGGGCGCCTGTAGTCCCAGCTACTCGGGAGGCTGAGGCAGGAGAATGGCGTGAACCCCGGGGGGCGGAGTGTGCAGTGAGCCGAGATCGCGCCACTGCACTCCAGCCTGGGCGACAGCGAGACTCCGTCTCAAAAAAAAAAAAAACAAAAAAAACTCCCAAGAGCCCTGGAGGCGTTCAACTTCACTAGCTTTATCTAGTTTCTCGTGCATTTCTCTTTTCTCCCTTAATGTTGTCAGGAGAATTGCTGCTCAGTACATGTCAAACTTTCCCCAAGTGATGGATCATATACAGTGACACACCTCTTAGTAAAAAACCTTTTCACTTAAATTAAGCATTTTTGATATCTTCCACACTGGCAGATTATAAGACTTCAGAAAAATAATAATATATTATATTATTTTATTTTATTAATTATAAAAATTAATATATTAATCTAAAATATAATATTAAAAATGAAAACCAATACTGACTGATTGCTTTCTAAGTGATAGGCAGACTGTTAAGCACTTCACATGTATTGTTTCACTGAATAATGCGTGTTCATTTCACAGTATATTGAAGGGATGTTAATTATTCTATAAATAACTCAAAATGCAGATGCACAATTTCTTTAATTCTGCCTTGTGGAAGTGCACACACATTAGTGGCTAAGAGAAATATTTTATTTGTGTCCTTTTTTTTCCTGTTTCTTTCTGTCTGTCTCTCTCTCTTTTTTAAAGAATTGAAGTTAGTTTTATTCAAAAGTCCTACTGAGGACTGAGACCTAGAACCCGAGAGCAGTTCTGTCAGATCGTTCCAGCACAGGGCTTCAGCTCACTGCTTAGCGACCTGTGTTAAGGGTTCAGTATGTACAAAATCACATCACACTTGCTCAGAAGTTATATTAAAGCAGAATCACATCTAGGTTTGGGTATAAGAATAATTCTCATTATAGATTACAGAGGTATAATCACTAACCCCATCAGACATTATTTTATGTGTAGGAAAAGGCAAAAACAAGGGTCATTCGTCTTTCAAGGAATATAGTGACTCAGGCAAAAGACATGGAGGGCCATGTGCTCAGGCCTATTTTGTCTTCAAAGTGTTTGCCTTTTTCTTAGAAACAATAATTAATAAAGTAAAAATTTTTAGTAGCTAAACCTAAGCAAAACATTACTGGCCTTAAAAGAGTCAAATGGGTAAAAATTTTGTTTTCACTAGTTTGAGGAGACCTGTAATTATATATGTTCTTAATTACTTATTGTATTTATTGGATAATGTAATAGACAACACTCTCTTGCGATCAAGAATAATATGTAAATTGGTTTTTAAAGGAAAGAAGGTTTTAGCCTCTATAAGTGGTGTCAAAGGTCTAAATCAATATGTATTAGCATACTGTACTTATACTACATTAAATCTTTCTCAAGGATTAATAAAGAAAGCACGTACACATCAGTTACAACAGAAATACTCTTGGGAAAATAAAGTGATGTGAATATTTTGCTTGTTGACATACCTGAAATACGTACCCGTGGCTTTTAGGAAATCGAGCATACAATCATCTGAATTAAACGGGAAGAGGTCAAATGAGGACAATTCAATTTTTACAGCTTATCTTTTTGTTTGTTTGCTTCAGCTCACTCACTCACACACACAGATGCAGCTATGTCCCTGCCCCATGGCTTATATTTTTTTCTCACAAAGCTCATGCAAACTCTTACATACCCATACACTACTTTATAGATATGAGGTCTCACACTTATTACTTGACTTTGATGTCTTATGTATTTTAAATATGTAAAACAGAAATGATATCTTCCTTGCAACATTGTTGCAAAGATTAAATGAGGTAATAAATTGCAAAAAAAAAAAAAACAACAGTTAAAGGTCTTAAACATAGTAGCTATTGTTATTTTTATGTGTGTGATGATATCCTGTTACCACTATTGCCAATGATGTGATAAAACTAGCAACAGCCAGTGTGGTATGCTTATTAGTTGCCAAATACTATGCTGAATGTAGCTTTATATACCTCAGCCCATTTAATTTGAGTAGACAATATTATCCCCATTTTACAGATAGAGAATATGGACTTAAATACAGGTGTGTACGCCATTTGTTAAAAAAAGATTCACTTCTGAGAGCTCATAACAGAGTAGTTAAGAGCCTGAACGCTGTGGCCAGATCTTCTGGGTTCTAACCCTGGGCTCTGCCACTTCCTTGCACCATGACTTGGGCCAGCTGCCTATTTACTCTGTTGTCTCAATTTCTTTATTTGTGAAGTAGGAATAATATTCTTACCTATAATTCATAAGGCTGTTACAACTATTAAAGGAGGAATGTTTATGAGACACTCTAGAATTGTGTCTGGCACATAGTAAGTGCTATAAAAGTGTTTGCTTAATAAAATAAAGAGGCTTTAAATTACATTTGACTGGTAGGACAATTTCAAAAGCAATTTTTAATCATCTTGTTTAGGAAATTTTTTTCTTCTTTTTAAAATCAACTCCCAAGCACTTGGAAGGAATTTCTGTGAGTTTGTTATAACCCACAGATCTAAAAAGGTTTGTGTTAAAGTTATTTGGAAGCAATATTAGGTTCAGAAGAGGGCAAATGACGTGACATTCTCAGATCATAAACATCTTTTGTGTAAGTCATGTCCACATAATTTACTTGCAAGTTATGTTCCATCCCACTGAGGTTCCTCCAAGAGCTTGACTATCACTGGTTCCAGTTTGAGGAGCTAGGCCCCTTTTGTAGTTAACCAGAATCCATATCCACCTAGAAAACATGTAGCTCCCGAACAATGAGCACACATGGACACATGGGGGGAAACAACACACACTGGGGCCTGTGGGATGGAGGGAGGGAGAGCATCAGGCAGAATAGCTAATGGAAGCTGGGTGATATGGTTTGGCTATGTCCCCACCCAAATCTCATCTTGAATTGTAACTCCCACAATTTCCACGTGTCATGGGGGGAACCCACAGGGAAGTGACTGAATTATGGGGGCGGGTCTTTCCTGTGCTGTTCTCGAGATAGTGAATGAGTCTCACAGGATCTGATGGTTTGATAAGGGGAAACCCGTTTTGCTTGGCTGTCATTCTCTCTTTGCCTGCCGCCATCCACGCAAGATGTGACTTGCTCCTCCTTGCCTTCCACCGTGATTGCTGAGGCTTCCCCAGCCACGTTGAACTGTGAGTTCTCCATTACACCTCTTTCCTTTGTAAATTGCCCAGCCTAGTGTATGTCTTTATCAGCAGCATGAAAATGGACTGATACACTGGGCTTAATACCAAGATGATGGGTTGATAGGTGCAGCAAACCACCATTGCACACGTACCTATGTAAGAAACCTGCACATGCCTGGAACTTAAAATAAAAGAAAAAAAAAAAGAAAAAAAAATGTAGCTCCTTTCCTGATCCTATCTTCCACCCCAGATGGGAACTAACAAAGATCTTCTCACCTATCTACATTACTGCCACTTCTGTTGCTTGTGTGTGATACCTTTCCTCCCTCACAGGAGCATTGAGGGACAAATAAACCAAAAGAAGAAAACACAATTATCTTTACACTGATATTTAGATTCCTTACAGGGACTTAGTGTTTATAAGTGATGTAAGTATTATTCTAATGCGAAACATTCTTTTCATTCTGATCTTGGAGTCAGAGCAAGTGGTATTTTGGTTTAAAGTGATGAGATTACCCCTAGACCATCTCACTAAGGGTTATCTTTCTATTGAGAAATATCTTTTAAAGAGATTTCATGCACATCCTTTGTAACTCTTCCCAGTACTTAAAACTTCACTACCAGGAAACTAGTGGCAGAATTATAATGTTGCCTCCGGTCCACTCTGCCACCCTTTTGCAATTTGGCAGCTTCTTGAAGCACTTAAGCAGCTTGGTGCCTTCAGTCTGACACTTCAGATGTGGCCATCAGCTAATGATTCTTGGCTTGATGTTGCAGATGCAACTGTGAGCCTATAAATGAGTAACAAAGGACTTTTTTTTTTTCTAATTTGGGGTTCAGTTGCATCATTAAACATAAGTATATTGTGTTGATGAAATGAGATTGAAAAATCAAAACATTCAGGAGATTTCGATAGCAAATGTGTACTTAGAGGTTCAAAGAATACGTGTGGAATTGAATTTTAAAAAAAACTACTTCAAGAAAAAAAAAACAACTAACTTATGATGCAGTTGTCTGAAGGGCCAAATGAAGGCAACCTGGTCAGGCACTGCAAAACCCAGAAGTGTCCTAAATGTAGAGGTGGGCACAGGATTTGTTGTACTCTTTTCAATAACTGTTTTCTAAGAGCTGACAATGCAAATATGTGCATCTGTTATGAAAAATTGGCACATTTCCCAGTGAACTGTTTTCTGTGTTTATCCAATATGTATTTACTATACATTACTTATGAGCAGACAGAGGAATAAGTACTTGGGATATAAAACTCTCGTCAAACTGATAGTCTGGTATTTGCACTGTTTTTTTCTAAACACTTTGGGTTCAAATCTGCATCTATTACATCTTGAGGTTTTGATTAGGTGCATGCATTATGAGTAATGTTTTATAAATATTGTTGTGAAGAAATACAGGCATTTAATGATTGGACACACAGTCTAAGTTACATAAGGCATTCTGTAATCTCCTCAAAGAACCCCAGGAACTCCCTAAATCAAACTGCTATTTGTTTTCTTCAGACTAAAATACAGCAAATAAATGAACTATGTAACAGAGGTTATATTGAAAAAGAAACTTCCTGGAAGGTTTTTCACTATATGGAAAATATGTTATAGTAGCAAACATAGGACTGAACTAGAATTTTTAAGTCTGCAAAGTTTTTATATTTTTCATATAGAAATTGTCAGTAAACATACTTTGGGTCAATTATTGATTCAGGTAGAATCTTAATATGGAGTTTGGAACAGTTGAAAACTGAGTGAGAAAACAGAGGGATATTTTCTTGAATTTTCAAGGTCAAAATCCATGCATAAATCTATGATTATACTATGTAGCTTTGAATAAGTGCATTTGTTTTGACAAAACAAAACAATCATGGGAGTTATTGTTTTAGTGAAAGATGCTTTCCTAGAAGTAAAATGTGTTAAGTTGAAAAACATTTACTTTTTTTTTACTGTGGTGAATTTATTTAAATATTTTTCTTCTTTTTTTAAAAAAAAAGCTTTATTGAAGTATATACTTGATATACAGAAAAGTGCACACATTGAGTGTATATACATCTTGATGTATTTGTATGTATGCGTATACCCATGATACCGTCATCACAACCAAGACACTAAACGTTTTTATAATCTCCAAAAATTTCTTTGTTTTTGTGTGTGTGTGTGTTGTAACAATAGTTAACATTAAATCTACCCTCTTAACATATCATAAAGTGCACAATATTGTTAATTGTGTGTACTATACAGTAGATCTCTAGAACTCGTTCATTTTGCATAAAGAAATTCTATAGCTGAAGAACAACTCTCCATTTCCCCCTCCCCTCACAACTCTCCATTTCCCCTTCCCCTCAGCTTCTGGCAACCACCATTTTATTCTCTGCTTCTATGAGTTTCACTGTTTTAGAGATCTCATGTAAGTGGAATCCTGCAGTATTTGTCCTTTGTGGCTGACTTATTTTACTTAGCATAATATCCTCTAGGTTTATCCATATCTTTGCAAATGGCAGAATTTCCTTCTTTTTCAAGGCTGAATAATAAGGAAACATTTACTATTTAAGTATTGTAATTTCCCTTGTGTAAATTGTTCCAATTTTGGTAATGATAGGGACAGACAAATCATATTTAATTTTATGTTACTCCGTTGGCATATTGGTTCCAGATAAATGGCTCAGAATTAGCCTCGTCTAGTTGTTCTTTGAAAAACTTCATTCAAATAGATAAAATGTCCCAGAAATACACTCTGATTACTGATGTTTTAAAGTGGGTTTGTTTATTTCAAAAACAATATTGAGTTTCAGACATATTTATTTTAAGACAATACTGGGTTTCAGATATATTCACCACAAAGAATTCTGTGACAAGTAAAAGAGAAAAATATTGGCAAACTATATGGTACATTGATTTTCTAATTTTTAGTATATTGAAGCATTGCATTCTCATCATTCTTCCGTCATAGACAATTGAGTCCAAACTGTACTTATGATTTTTTTCATGAATACAATTCCGTTCAGTTGAATAGCTTAGATTCAGTAGTCATTTTTATTCATTCATATACTTTAGCCTATATAGCTAAAAATGTAGAAGTTGTATTATATGTATGGTGATTGTTACTCTAATCACCTTAATTTTGAATTAGTACTCAACACATATTTTTTCATTTTTAAAGGAAACGAAAAATAAAACAAAGAAATACACTTTCCTTTCTGAAAGTACAAACTCAGGAGTTGAAGAATGGTTAATATATGCCTAGTGAGCACAGTTAATTGGGCTATAAAATAGAAGTTACACAAAGCACATTTTATTTAGATAATGTTATATATAATTTAATTATATAGTAAAGCATAAAATGAGGATAATGTTAAAAAGAATCTATAATTTAAGACTCCACATTTTCTCTTAATGCTATACAACCTAATTGAAATTAACAATACATTGAAATTGTTGGCTGACTTGCTTTTCAAAAGAATAACATTTGGTTGGCAGGCCAAGGCGGGAGGATCACAAGGTCAGGAGATCGAGAACACCCTGGCTAACATGGTGAAACCCCGTCTCTAATAAAAATACAAAAAATTAGCCAGGCGTGGTGGTGGGCGCCTGTGGTCCCAGCTACTCGGGAGGCTGAGACAGGAGAATGGCGTGAACCCAGAAGGCGGAGCTTGCAGTGAGCCGAGATCGAACCACTGCACTCCAGCCTGGGCGACAGAGGGAGACTCCGTCTCAAAAAAAAAAAAAAAAAAAAAAAAAAGAATAACATTTGGGTATCAATCAGGAAGGATGGAGATATGGACACAGGGCAAATAAAGCCAAACAGACACAGAGATATGATTTACACTGTTTTGAAATCACTGCCATGTTCAAATTTTCATATGGCCAACTTCTGCTCATAATTAGAATTATTAAAAAGAAAACTGGTTCAATCGAGACCATCCTGGCTAACACGGAGAAACCCCGTCTCTACTAAAATACAAAAAAAAAAAAAAAAAATTAGCCGGGCGTGGTGGCGGGCGCCTGTAGTCCCAGCTACTCAGGACGCTGAGACAGGAGAATGGCGGGAACCCGGGAGGCGGAGCTTGCAGTGAGCCGAGATCGTGCCACTGGACTCCAGCCTGGGCGACAGAGAAAGACTCCCGTCTCAAAAAAAAAAAAAAAAAAAAAAAAAAAAAGAAAAAGGAAAAAAAAAAAAGAAAACTGGTTCAACTCAGGAAAGTCTCCTGGTGGGTCAAATGTTAGCAAATAACTGGAGAAGTTTCACCTGGCTGTGAAGATCTATAGCCAGAACTCTTAACAAATTATCACAGCAACTTACTTGCGGCTTTATCTGTGTCCCATGTTGAAACACTTCATAATAGTCTCATTGATCTTTTCACAAAATCCCAGCCTTCTACATCCTCTTTTACACTTTTGTTTTATTTAATCAGGGACCCACTTTTCCACAAGTGTGGTTTGCTTGTGCTGTTCTTTGTCTTCCTCATGTAAGGTTTTATAAAATAATGCAACTTATTCATGGGTTATAACTAGAAAAAAAATGTGGCATTCAAATCCCAGCTCTTGTGAGAGACAAAAACAAAACACTTAAAAACAAACTTGAGTTTTTAGGAAAGTCTGAAATTTCTGCAATTTTCCAATGATTCCATTTAAGCTTTTTAGCATTGCATTATGAAAGATCCATCAAGTTTTGACAGCTTTGTTTGTTTAAGCAAGGTAAAATGTAAAACATAACAATTTTGTTAAGCTTTCAGGAAGGAAGTTTCTCCCTTGACAGTACAAGAAAAGTATTAATAAGGACCACTTTCTAATACTCTTAGAAGACATACTTACTTCTGAATATTTACTCAAATGTTTCAACAATGGGGATTTTTGAAGTTGGTTGAATTTTTCGTGTGGCAAATATTTAAATGGTCCCGATTCCCTATGTATGCTGTATGTAATACTACCATTTTCCATATTTACTCTGTACTGGGGCAAGTGTATGGTAGTAAGGATATGTAGATGGGTAGAAACACAATAATATATGTCTTTGTCCAAATATTTAATGTTTGTATTAAATATTAATAAAGTGTTAAATATCAGAGTTTTTGGCTAATAACTTAGCTGAGAAAAAAGTCGAACATTACTTTCAGTTGCCCCCATTTTTTAAAGGAATAAGTACACATAAATAGTTTGTTGTAATCAGTGCTATGGTCTGAGTAGACAGCAAGGCAAGAAAAGAAATGATCAGTGCATGGGAGATAAATGAGTATTTTAAAGCAAAATCTGAAGCTTGGGTTTTGAAGATGCAGTGATAAAAAGGGATATTTTCTTCCTTTGTTTTTTAGGGGAAAGAATATAAAGTATAACTTGGCATAAATATTATTTTCTCTTATTGAAAATGTCATCCTCTCTATAACAAAAAGAGAGGAAATGTTTGTCTCAAATAGTTGTAAGTTCACTACAGCTCTTGCTGAAGGGCAATATTTTTATTTTTAAGGGCCCCACTGTTTTCATTCTCTCAAGCTGAAGTTTAGTCCTTAGCACTACAGTTTTGCTATGAATAAATCATCTACTTTCTTAGTGCTTGTCAGAAAGTTTTAAAGCTCAGGTAATAATAAAAGGTTATTTTTCTTCTTTCTTTTGAACTGTTGATAGTGGCCAAAGACAGTGACACTTTGGTGAAGCAGATTTGCCAAGAGAGACTTTGCAGACTCCACAGATGTTGTGTACTGCAGAGTATTCTGTTCTGCAAAATCATTCTACAGGGCTTCTTAGGGATTTCCTGTTTCTTTTTCAGAGAAGACTACAAATCAACTCAGTTCACTCAACAAGTACTGAGTGCCTACTATGTGCAGGACATTGTTCTATGTGCGTCTTTAATATTCTGTTTTTAAGTGAAAGTGATGTCTTTTAATCTGACAAGCCCATTTAACTATTTGAAGTTTATGCATGTTGCATCCCCTCTGTTTTGACATGTGAAGACTTAAAGGACACTGACATGAACGAGGATTGGTGGATGGGCATTTGAAGGCTGATGGTGTCAGTGTTTGGGCATTCAGCCAGTGGCATTATGATCTTCCCAGACAACAAAACTAAATGACATGGTGATTTCTGCTCCCTTGCTCTCATTTGTCATCACAATCATTCTTCCTTTAATACATAATTGTCCTCTGTCTTTTACTTTTAAGTTCTACTGACAATCTCCATGTCAGGCCTTTCTTTTGTCCTAGATTATTGCAAGAGCCTCTGACTTTGTCTGAATGGTAATCTAGATTAATATTTCCAATGCATTCCTATGAATCTGCCCGTTGCCAGCTGAAAAATGGTAAAGAATAATCTTAAAGCACTCCAGATTGCTATTATTAATGTATATAGAATTATAAAATAACTGGAATCTTCCAGCAGATAGTTGGACATGTGAGTAGATGGAGGCCCAAGAAGCTTAAGTGATTAAGTTCGGGTTTATTAATTATTAGGAAGAAATATTGGAACGAAAACAGAGTTCTATTAAGTTTCAGGTCTGTGTACTCTCTCTTCTTACAAAATATCTTGCATTAAATTTAGTGTTTTCTTCCACAATGTAAGACTTCCCAAGATCAGGGATTATGAATAAGAAGGATTATGTTTCCCAGAAGAAACAGAAGAGAATTCGTGAACATGGTCACCGTGCTGAAATATATGGTGAAAATACAAATGTAAAAGAAAATAGTTCAATTATGCTGGTGTATCTGTTGTTTAATCTTAATTACATATAAAATATGGCTGGAGTGGTATTGCTGTCGTTCAGTAAATGGATAAATAAATGAATAAAAAATAGTATGTAGAACATGATATTTAGCATAAAATTTTAGTGTAAAATCTTGTTGGAAGTTCTAGTAATTATCTCAAGGATTAGAAACTATCTGGATCATAAACATACCAGTAACTACTGTGGGAATCTGATTGGCTTTTAAAATTTTTGTTTTAAAATTTTATTATTTGTTTAATTCTTCCAATTACTTGCCCACGTAAGTAACTTGATTAATAATGCACTCTTTATTGACTCATTTTCATTTTGTATCTCATGTTCTCACTCTCTTACCAGTGTTAATTGGGGTCACCTCTCAAATAAACTTTTCACTCAAATCTGTGTTTTAGTTTCTTCTCTGGGAGAACCCAAAATAAGACAATTTTTTTTTCTAGGATACAACTTTATCTCTAGTTGTCTGCACTGGTCATTCCAAAGGAGGTCTGATGCTCATCTCTAGAAATTTCCCAATTGTACAGTGCTGCCATTTTGGTCATATATCCCTGTAACTGCTTCAACTTCTCTCTGTCTCAGGACTTGGTCCTTCCATCTTAGGTTCTTGCCAAAATTAGGGGTAATCTCTGCCTACTTTGATGAAATTTTTAAGACAATAAGTTTTAAAGGCTGAAGGAGTATTATTTTGTTTTCTTTATTGTGTACCCAAGACAATGATAAGTGATAGACAAATATTACAGATCATTGATTTTCTGCTGCTGCTTCTTTTTTTTTTGAGACAGAGTCTTGCTCTGTTGCCCAGGCTGGAGTGCAGTGGTGTGATCTTGGTTCACTGCAACCTCTGCCGCCTGGGTTCAAGCAATTCTCCTCTCTCAGCCTCCTGAGTAGCTGGGACTACAGGCGTGTGCCACCACACCTGGCTAATTTTTGTATTTTTAGTAGAGATGGGGTTTCACCATATTGGTCAGGCTGGTCTCGAACTCCTGACCTCAGGTGATCCACCCACCTCAGCCTCCCAAAGTGCTGGGATTACTGGCGTGAGCCACCGCGCCTGGCTATTTTCTGCTTCTTCTGATAAGACTGTTAGGATGACTTACTAGCACTGGATCTTCATTTAGTTGGCTTTTGGGGATGGATATGAAGGGATTTGTAGAAAACATACATCCAGGCTTTGTGGGCACAAGCTGATAGGTTAGTACTTCAAGCTGGTAGGTTACTCCCTTCAAAGAAGGGAGGTATCAGTGTTGAGGGTGACAGAGTCATGTGGAAGAGAGCAAAGGAAACCACATGTAGGGAATGCTAATGGTTGGTTCAACAGGAGATTGTATATCAAAGACATGGAATTAACTTAGGTGCCCATCAATGGTGGAATGGATAAAGAAAATGTGGTACATATATACCATGGAATACTACACAGCCATTAAAAAGGATGAAATCATGTCCTTCACAGCAACATGGATGAAGCTGGAGGCCACAGTCCTAAGTGAATTAATGCAGGAACAGAAAATGAAATACCACACATTCTCACTTATAAATGATAGCTAAATATTGAGCACACATGCACATAAACATGGAAACAATAGATACTATGGACTACTACACAGAAGGGAGATGATATAGTTTGGATATTTGTCCCTACCCAAATCTCATGTTGAATTGTAATCCCCAGTGCTGGAAGTGGGGCCTGGTGGAGGTCTTTGGTTCATCATGGTGGATCCTTCATGGCTTGGTGCTGTCCTTGCAATAGTGAGTAAGCTCTCACAAGATCTGGTCATTTTGAAGCAGTGGCACCTTCACCTCTACTCTCTCTTGTTCCTGCTCTTGCCATATGATGTGCTTACTCCTGCTTTGTCTTCTGCCATGAATAAAAGCTTCGTGAGGTCTCTTCAGAAGGCGAGCAGAGGCTAATTTCATGCCTCCTGTAAGTCCTGTAGAACTATGTGCCAATTAAACCACTTTCCTTTATAAATTACCAAGTCTGAGGTATTTCTTTATAACAGTGCAAAAGTGGCCTAATACAGAAAATTGGTACACAGAGTGGGATGTTGCTATAAAGATACCTGAAAATATGGAAACAACTTTGGAACTGGGTAACAGGCAGATGTTGGAAGAGTTCGGAAGGCTTAGAAGACAGGCATATGAGGAGAAGTTTAAAACTTCTTAGAGACTGGTTAAATCATTGTATACAAAATGCTGATAGTGACATGGACAATGAAGTCCAGTCTGATGAGATCTCAGATGGTGATATGGTTTGGCTCTGTGTCCCCACCCAAATCTCCCATTGATTTATGATCTTTAGTGTTGGAGGAGGGGTCTGATGGGAGGTGATTGGATCATGGGGATGAATTTCCCCCTTGCTGTTCCCATGATAGTGAGTGAGTTCTCAGGAGATCTGGTTGTTTAAAAGTGTGTAGCACTTCCCCCTTTGCCTTCTCTCTCTCCTGTCACTGTGTGAAGATGTGCTTGCTTCCTCTTTGCCTTCCACCATGATCATAGGTTTTCTGAGGCCTCCCCAGCCCTGCTTCCTATATAGCTTGTGGGACTGTGAGTCAATTAGACCTCTTTTCTTCATAAATTAGCCAGTCTCAGGTAGTTCTTTATAGCAGTGCAAGAATGAACTAATACCGAGAATTGGTACCAGAGAAGTGGGGCATTGCTATGAAGATCCCTGAAAATGGGGAAGTGACCTTGGAATTGGGTAATGGGCAGAGGGTGGAACAACTTGAGGGCTCAGAAGAAGACAGGAAAATGAGGGAAAGTTTGGAACGTCCTAGAGACTCGTTGAATTGTTGTGACCAAAATGATGATAGTGATATGGACAGTTTAGTTCCAGCTGAAAAGGACTCAGACGGAGATAAGGAAGTTACTGGGAACTGGAGCAAAGATCACTGTTGCTATGCTTTAGCAAAGAGACTGGTGGCATTGTGCCCCTGGTCTAAGTATCTGTGGAGCTTTGAACTTGAGACAGATGATTTAGGGTATCTTGTGGAAGAAATTTCTAAGCAGCAAAGCTTAGAAATGATGTGGCCCAGCTGCTTCTAAAAGCATATGCTCATTTGCATAAACAAAGAAATGACCTGAAACTAGAACTCATATTTAAAAGGGAAGCAGAGCGTAGAAGTTTGGAAAATTTGCAGCCTGACTATGTTAGGAAAGAAAAACCCATTTTTCTGGGGAGGAATCAAGGCTGCAGAAATTTGCATAAGTAAAGAACAGCCAAATATTATTGGCCAAGACAATGGGGAAAATCCCTCCAGGGCATTTAAGAGACCTTCATGGCAGCCCATCCTTTAACAGGCCTGGAGGCCTAGGAGGGAAAAATAGTTTTGTGGGCCAGATGCACAGCCTTGCTGCTCTGTGCAGCCCTGGGACATGGCACCCTGCATCCTAGCTGCTTCAGCTATGGCCATGGCTAAAAGGGGCCAAGGTGGAGCTCAGGCTGTTGCTTTAGAGGATGCAAGCCACAAGCCTTGGTGGCTTCCATGTGGTATTGGTCCTGTGGGTGCAAAGAAGGCAAGAGTTGAAGCTTGGAAGCCTCCACCTAGATTTCAGAGGATGTATGAAAATGCCTTGATGTCCAGGCAGAAGAAAAAAAAATGGTTTCATGGGCCAGGACCAGGCCCAAGCCCAGGCCCATGACCTTGCTACCCTACAAAGCCTCAGGATACTGCTACCTGCAGGGGTAGAGCCCTCATGGAGGACCTGTACTAGGGCAGTGCAGAGGGGAAATGTGAGGTTGTAGTCCCCACATAGAGTTTTCACTGGGACACTGCCTAGTGGACCTATGAAAAGAGGGCCACCATTCTTCAGAACCCAGGATGGTAGATCCACTGACGGCTTGCACTGTGCACTTCAAAAAGCTGCAGGTACTCTATGCCAGCCCATGAAAGCAGCCAAGGGATCTGTACCCTGCAGAGCCACAGAGGCAGAGCTGCCCAAGACCTTGGAAACCCACCACTTGCATCAGTGTGGCTTGGATGTGAATCATGGAGGTCAAAGGAGATTATTTTGGAGCTTTAAGATTTAATGAGTGCCCTGGCAGATTTTGGACTTGCATGGGGCCTGTGGCCCCATTGTTTTGGCCAATTTATCCCATTCGGAACAGGAGCATTTACTTAATGTCTGTATCCCCATTGTATCTTGGAAGTAACTAACTTGCTTTTGATTTTACAGGCTCGTAGTTGGAAGGGACTTGTCTTGTCTCAGATGAGACTTTGCAATTGGACTTTTGAGTTAATGCTGAAATGAGTTAAGACTTTGGGGGATTGTTGGAAAGGCATGATTGTGTTTTGAAATGTGAGAAGGCCATGAGATTTGGAAGGGGGCAGGGGTGGAGTGATATGGTTTGGCTCTGTGTCCCTACTCAAATCTCATGTTGAATTATGATCTTCTGTGTTGGAGGTGGAGCCTGGTGGGAGGTAATTGGATCATGGGGGTGGATTTTCTCCTTGCTGTTCTTGTGATAGTGAGGGAGTTTTCACACTGGTTGTTTAAAAGTGTGTAGCACTTCCTCCTTTGCTCTTTCTCCTTTCACCATGTGAAGATGTGCTTGCTTCCCCTTTGCCTTCCAGCCACTCTGCCTTCAGCCTTGGCTCAAAGAACCCCAGAGACATCTCAGGCTGATGCTTCAGAGGGCATGAGCCATAAGCCTTGGAGGCTTCTGTGTGGTGTTAAGCCTGTAAGCATGCAGATTGCAAGAGTGAGTGAGGCTTGGCAGTCTCATAGATTTCAGAGGACGTATGAAAAGCCTAGGTTTTCAGGCGGAAGCTTGTTGCAGAGGCAGAGCCCTCACAGAGAATCTTTACTAGGACAATGCAGAGGGGAAATGTGGGGTTGGAGGCCCCACACAGTGTGCCCACTGGGCCACTCCCTAGTGGAGCTGTGGGAAGGGGGCTGCCACCTTTCAGAACCCAGAATGATAGATCTACTCACAGCTTGCACCCTGCACCTAGAAAATTCACAGGCACTCAACAACCTATGGGAGAAGCCGTGGAGCCTGAACACTGCAAAGCCAGAGCGGTATTGCTGCTCAAGGCCTTGGGAGACTACCCCTTGCACCACTGTGCCCTGGATGTGGGACATGGAGTCAAAGGAGATTACCTTGGAGCTTTGTGATTTAATGGCTGCCCTGCTGGGTTTCAAGCTTGCATATAGGCCCCTTTCTGTTGGCTGATTTCTCCCTTTTGGAACAGCAATGTTTATGCAGTGCCTGTACCCACATTGTATCTTGGAAGTAACTAACTTGTTTTTTATTTTACAGGCTTATGGGTGGAAAGTACTTGCCTTGTCTCAGATGAGACTTGAGACTTTGGACTTTGAACTTTTGGGTTAGTACTTGAATGAGTTAAGACTTTGGGGGACTATTGGGAAGGTATGATGATATTTTGCAGTGTGAGAAGGATATGATTTTTGGGAGCGGTCAAGAGTGGAATTATATAGTATGGATATTTGTCTCTGCTCAAATCTCATGTTGAATTGTAATCCCCAATGCTGGAGGTGGGGCCTAGTGGGAGGTATTTGGGTCATGGGGGTGAATCCCTCATGGCTTGGTGCTGTCTTTGCAACAGTGAGTGAGTTCTCACAAAATCTGGTCATTTAGAAGTGTGTGGCACCTTCACCCCCACTCTCTTGCTCCTGCTTTTGCCATGTGACATGCTTACTCCTGCTTTGTCTTCTGCCGTGAGTAAAAGCTTCCTGAGGTCTCCCCATAAGCTGAGCAAATGCTGGCACTAAGTTTCCTGCACAGCCTGCAGAACTGTGAGCCAATTAAACCTACTTTCTTTATAAATTACCCAGCTTCAGGTGTTTCTTTATGGTAACAGGAGAATGGCCTAATACGGGAGGGTGGGGGAGGGTGTGGATTGAAAAACTGCCATTAAAAGTAATGGGAAAAGCCCCAATTATTTTTGCACCAGCCTACAGTCCTACATGTGTGCTCCTTGTATCTAAAATAAAAACTGAAATTTATAAAGCGGGGAATTGCAGTTATGCCAAATACTCTCAGATTTCCTGGAAGAGTCAATGAATAGGTCACACACCTTGCTTGGTTGATCTGTTATTGCAACCTTCTAATACCCTCCATGACTTGATTATTATCTGCCTGTCCAGTCCTAATTACACCACTTGTTAAGTTCATGACTTAGAAAAATCTACTGAGCTATTTCATATATTAGTAATCTTAGTAAACAATAAAGATAAAAATGATTCTTTGTAGAGTTGTTGTGAGAATGATATAATCTGTGCTCAAGTTCTTAACCATGCTTGCTACATAGTAAGATATCAAAAATGCTAGTTATTATCACTATTATTTTAAGCTATTTCTTTCTAGCTAATGTTCAAAACAAGAATAAAAGCAGATATTCTTGGATGTTACTTGAAATTAGTATTGTGTGCTATGGAAAGACCTATATAGAGAATGCAAAGTTAATATTACAAAAATTTTAAATCTGCCTTTTAAGGATAGTGGGGAGGAAGTGAGGATGGTTAATGGATTTGAAAACATAGATAGAATGAATAAGATCTAATATTTGATAGCATGATAGAGAGATAATATTAAAAATAATTTATTTGTACATTTTAAAATAATTAAGAGTATAATTGAATTGTTTGTAATACAAAGAAAGGATAAATGCTTAAGATGATGAGTACCTCCATTTACCCTGATGTGATTATTATACATTGTATGCCTGTATCAAAATATCTCATGTACCTCATAATTATATATAACTACTATATACCCACAAATTTAAAAAAAACTTTAAAATTTCCTTTTACATCTTTTAAATATCTTTGTTTTTTAAAAAATAATTTTAGTGATGTATTAACTAATTTTTCTCTAGTAACGAACAATCTCTGACTTACAAACAAGAGTTCATCTCTTACGCACATTACATGTATGGGGCAGCTGTAGCCTGTCCTCCATATGTCTCCTGCCATATCACACTGAGGAATCAGCCCCTATGGGGACCTACCCATTCTTGATCAGAGGAAAAGCAATAGAGCAGGGAGAAGCTCATAAGACTCTAAAAGCTTCTGCTTGGATACGGTGTGTGTCACATTTACCCACATTCTGTTGACCAAAACATGTCACATGGCTAAGCCCAAACTCCATGAGTCCAGGGACTCTTCTCTTTCTCTACTGGAAGGACTGGCGGGTCATATGGAAATAGATGGCATTGAATGATCCTTTTAAGGGAAGGATGATAGTGAATAATTACAAAGAATTACATGATATGAAGCAAATGGACTTCAAAGGTACTTTTTGGTTTTGCCCAAATTTTCTATTTTCCCCGAAGAACCAGTTTTGAAATTGTTTAGTTGGCTCAGACAATTACTCATTTGAAGTTTCACAGAGAATTTAAGAGAAAACTGTGGGTTGCTGGCCATCTAGGGCATCAATCTGCATCAGTTTAATTAAATTAATATGAAAAATTGTAGTCTAAGTCAAGGAAATTGAGGAGGTAAAAAGATACCTATAAAATGACTGAAAGCTGCAAGCACATGTCAAATTATTTGTTTTGAAGTCATTTCAAATTGCAGTGGTACCTTCATATATTAAGCATAGTCTATTTGAACCACTATATTTAATTGCTATCCATCATTTACACCAAGTAATATGTGGTAAGGCTGAATTCCTCCTTTTTCTTTTGGCCTTTCTAATTTTGAGAGATGAAAACAATTTAATCTCTCAAAATAAATTTACACCTTTTATTCTTTAAACGCTTCAGTTCTTCTTAGCATAGAAAACACTGGTTTCCTCTTCAGTTTCAGTTGCCTCATTTTACTGCATTTGTTATAGACTGAATGTTTGGGTCTCTACAAAATATAGATGTTGAGGTCCTAACCCCTAGCTATATTTGGAGATGGGGCCTCTAAGGAAATAATTAATGTTAAATAAGGTCATAAGGGTAAGGCCCTGATCTGAAAGAATCATGTCTTTATAAGATAAGATGGCTGGGCATGGTGGCACATACCTGTAATCCCAGCATTTTGGGAGGCTGAGGCGGGAGGATCGCTTGAGTCCAAGAGTTCAAGACCAGCCTGGCAAGATAGCGAGACCCCCTTCTCTCTCTATATATATGATGAGACACCAGAGAGCTTGCTTTCTCTTTCTCTTTGCATTAGGATGGAGAATTATAGAGAACTGTTTGGATCTGTCCGTTTTGAAATACTGACTTCTCCACTATAGACCCCTAGTTGAATATTAAGTGATTGGCTAGAGATATATATTTAGAAGTTGTCAGCATAAAAGAGGCTGTTAATACCATGGCCTTGGATGACATTGGTTAGGTCTGACTACTTAGGGAAGAGTTCTGAACCCAGAGATACTCTGAAATGTAGAAGTCAGCCATGGGAGGAAGTTCCAGTAAATGAGACCAAGAAGCAGCAGCCAGGGTAGTAAAGGGAAAATAAGCGTGTGTAATTCTTGAGGCTAAGTGACAATCAAGAGAGCTCTCATCCTGGTTTCAGTAATCCAGACATATGCATCGTAATTTGAGCTTTACTGCCCCCATACTCCTGATTATGTATTTTCTGATTCCAACTCTAGTCTACCTTGTCCAGCAAACAGTTTCCTTCCAGACTGAGAAAAGGTAACTTGGGGCTTGTTCTTCTTTCCCCACTGGAGTGAAGTAGACTAGTTCACCTTAGCTCAAAGGACTTCAGATTCTGGATTGTATGTTAATAAATCATCTACATATTTCTTCACTTTGATCCTCAGTGATATCAACTAAAGTTTCTTAATATATATTTTATATAGCTTAGCTGAGTGAGTAAATATGTAGATTTCAGAGTGACAGTATTAATAACCACAGTGATAATTAAAAATGTTTAGATGTTGTATAGTAAGTCTGTGTTTTTCCTACCACCTCATAGTGGAGAACATAAAAACAGCCCTTCATGAGTGGAAAAGGGTAGGAGAATGTATGATATTGGAGGAAAGAGAACCAAGTCATTCCCCACAAAGGAATTTGTGTTCCTAAAACATCACTGCAAGAGTGTTATTATCTGAATATTTGTGTCCTCTCCACCTTAAATTCGTATGTTGAAGAGGTAACTCCTAACATGATGTTACTTAGAGGTGAGGCCTTTGGGAGGCAATTAGGTTTAGGGGAGGTTGTGAAGGTGAAGCCCCCCCCACCAATGCCCCAGGAAATTAGTGCTATTATAAGAAGTGATACCAGAGCGCTTGCTTCTCTCAGGATCACTGTATTATTTTCCCGAGACTGCTGTAACAAATTACCACAAGCTGGAGGGTGTTAAACAGCAGACACTTATTCACTCACATTTTTACAGGCTAGAATCTAAAATCATGGTGTCAACTGGGTTGTACTTTCTTCAAAGGGTCCGGGAAACATTTCCTCCCTTGAATCTTTCGGCTTCTGGTAGCTACAGGCTTTCCTTGGCCTGTGGCGGCATCACTCCAGTATCTGCCTCCATGGCCACATTGCCTCCTCTTCTGTCTCATATTTTCTTGTCTTTCTCATATAAGAATATTTTTCTTTGGATTTAGGACACACTTGGATAATCCAGAATGATTTCATCTTGAGATTCTTGATTTAATTACATCTGCAAATGGGACAAGTTTTCAAATAAGATAACATTCACAGCCTCCAGGCATTTGATGTGAATATCTTTGAGGGGCTATTTTTTTGGTCTGCTACATTTCCTCTTTGAGATTTGGGTATCTCGAAATTAATCAATAGGAAGGTTTTAAGGAGAAAAATAGGCATTAGGGAGTCTAATTTTCCATTCCCCCAGCCACAAGTTTCTAGTTACTTTTGAGTAGTTAGATTGGTTGACTTTTCCAAGAAATCCTTCATGCCCATTATTTCACTCTTATTCCTTTATTCTTTTGTCATGGGAATGCTTTTCTAAACTCAATTCAACATTCAGTTAACTCATACAGAGAAACTCCTAGATGTTGTGTATTGTTCTAAACTCCAATGAGCATTATCTTGTTTAGTCTTCACAATAAACAGAGACTCTTAGAGGTTAGTTGCTCAAGTTCCTTTGGAACTCAATCTCTTGATTCCAACTTTAATGCTTTCTCCACTCCTCTTAAGAGATAAGCGTGAAAGGGCAAGTTTTGGGAAGGAGAAAGGCAGGCACATGTTAAGCTGGTAACGGCTGTTGCCTAAATGCCTAATGAAAGATTTCATAGGAATGATCTCATAGTTATATGAGAGCAAGAATGGGTCATGGCCAGCACTGGAGTGTCTAAGAACACTTAAAGGAGAGCTAACCCACCTACTTCACTAGTGTCCTTGGGTTTGGCCTATGTCAGGATACAGGTGGGTCTGATTGCTTAGCTGTAGCAACTGGCTGACACTAGCTGGTGATAAGGGGGTGGGGACTGGCTCACTACAAAGAGATTCCCCAGCTGGAGCTGCTCTCAAGGGGAGGCGGTGTGGGGGCTTAGCTGCTGTGAACAACTGGGTGGCCAGTTGGTTGTGGTATGAGCCAGATTGAGAGGGATGTTATTTATGGGAGCCAGTTCCAGCTGGTAGTCATACAGGATGAGGCCACCCTGCAGAGATGGTAGCAGGCAGGGGTGGGAAAAGCGTGGGCCAGGGACCAGTGCTGAGCTTGGGTAACAAAAAGGATGTCGCGAACCCAATCAGGATTGAAGGGCAACTGAGTGTCAAATGTGTGGAGTTGTTGGCCGTGCATCTGGGTCCACTCTTGTTGGTAAAGAGGAGCCTGGCTGGGGCAGGCACGGTGCCTCATACTGTTCTGAGTTTGTCCCCTGGATTATCTTTGGCACAAATGCTTTAACTTGTTTTCTCCCCTTAACCAATTACATTGGTAGGAAAGTCATAGGCAGGTTTTATAGCAGTATTTAACCTTTACCCTGTATATGACCTTAATATTTTTGATCTACAAAATGTAAATATTTTTACATTCCACCTCTCTTTCTCATACAAAAAATGTGAGGATCAATAAAACAGTATACATATGGCTTTCCTGGAAAGAATTGCTATGGAATATAAACACTTCTTGGAAAGGAGATGAAACGGCACAGAATATCTGATTCTCAAAGCATGCAAAACTAGTGATTAGTTATGGTAAAAGAGAAGGCAAGAGACAGTCCCCCTGTGAGAATAACTTTGGTTGACTTACACTGTTTTTACAATGTATTTGTTTACTGTGTTGAAATGATTGGCCAGAGATTCTGACATGAGTGTTTTTTATTTCCTGCATCTCCAACTAAAACTCCTCATTTCTTTTTCTTTTTTAAAAATTTTTTGCTGCAAGGACAAAAAAATGCTCCCCATTTCTTTTTTAATTAACTTAGTTGCTAACAAGGAGATTCAAAACCTAAATGTTTAGAATATATTTTGGAAATCCTTCTAACCATGATAATAAAGACGAGGTCTCACTTGTTTGCCTATACACTACTGGTATCCTATTCTTTCTTTGATTTTGAATGTTATATCCTGGTATAGATAGACCCGTGGGCATAACAGTGATGGAGAAAAGGTAGGGCAGGGCGCAAGTCCTGAACTTTGACCTAGAAATTCAGATGAAATAAAAATTCTAAACTGGTTTATTTAGGATCATATACATATGAAAACATAAAAATTGGGTATAATGAAATTTCTGCCTGATTCGTGAGCAAATCCAAGGATGTTCTCAAGTGGGAGCATTTTGCTTCTTTGCTTTCCTGCCTGACTGAAAAGAGGAAGTTCTGAAGATGGGAAGTCTATGGATGGCACTTTTCTGGAACTGGCAGGGTGTACCTGACATAGTGGGAAGGAGGGTAAAGAGTAGTGGCCAAATCCACTGAATCAATCCTTACCTCATTCTTTGATGATATCGTGAAGCATTTTGCCAGTCTTTAGAAGTCCTATTTTATTGAGTATCATCCTCCTAGAAAAGTCCACGCAGAACCGTAATGCCATGGGAGTTTATTTGGCTAATCCATAGAGGATGGTAGAGTTGCATTCTCTTATCAGAAATATACCTTCTGCACTCCCATCACTCATCGACCCAGAGAATTTTATATTATTAAATAGAATACAAGCCAGAACTATTTGCATTTACATTACTTAATTAATGTCGAGCAATCACAAGAACTGTGACTATATCTTGGGACTTATACCTGCTTGACCTAGCCTGCACACCAAAGTGATACCTTCCAGAACCAAAAGAACAAAATAATTTATGTTTCAATAGTTACAGAAAAAAGTGATTCTCAGTTTTTAAGTAGCTGCATTGTTCTTGATTCTGCTAATCAGGTTCAGAAGTACTGAGTTTTAGATTCAAAACACCTAGCAATAAATTTTAAAAAACCAAAGATTTAAAAGTAGACATTTGTGTTTCTTCTAAAAAATTATCAAATAAAATGCTAAAATATCAGACAGTCTGTGTCATTACTGGTCACTTGGCTAGCTTAACCTTATATATTAAACACATTAAACAATGTTAGTGGTATAAAACATATGTATACATTGTCATATTTTGCTCTATGATTATTAAGAAAAATAGAATGATAGAGGAAAATAATTGATGGGGTAGAGTCTTTATGAAAATATTTCTTTTTCTTCCAAAGCCCCTCTGGCTATCATCTTATTTTTATAGAAATGGCAGGTATCCATATTTTACAATAATTTTCTCAGAGATGGAAGTAAATCAATGTCCCTCTACTTCTTCGTTCGGTTTCAATACATATTTCATAGCATTCTTAATTTTCAAGATATGACATAATTTATTTTTTTATTTTTAGTTATTTTTGTTGCGTCAATTGGCATATTAGATTGCTAGGGCTGCCGTAACAAAATACCCCCAGACTGGATGTCTTTAACAACAGAAATTTAGTTTCTCACAGATCAGGGAGCTAGAAGGCTGCGATCAAAGTGTAGGCACGTTGATTTGATTCTGAGGCTTTAACTCTTTGACTCGAATATGGCTGCCTTCTCCCTTCATCTTCCACGGTCTTTCCTCAGTCTCAGTGTGTGTGTGTCTGTGTCCAAATTTCCTGTTCTTATAAGGACCCGAGTCATATTGGACTAGGGCCTACCCTACAGACCTCATTTTAACTTAAATACCTCTTTAAATACCTTATCTTCAAATGCTGTTACATTCTGACATACTGGGGATTGGGACTTCAACATATAAATTTTGGGTGACAGGATTCAGCCCTAACAATTGGTTTATTTCCAGCCACTGTAATATAGGTTTGGTGAGGTAAAGGATTTTTGTCTATTTTGATATACTAAGCGCCTATATCAGTTCCTGGGACATAATAGACATGAAATTAATATTTGCTGAATGAATAGATAAATGAATCAGTCAATGGATAAAACCAGTAAGTTGAGTGACAAATACGTCAACCTCAGAGCTCTCTACATCTAACAGATGCCACATTTGCTACTAAAGATCATTTGAACTTGAATTAGTTAGATTTGAACAGCCTTAGTTCTGCTTAGGCATATCAGTAACATTTGTGGGTAAAGCCTGTAATTAGAAATAAGTACCAAATAAAATGCATTAATAATTTCAAAATGAAGAATAAAAAGCACATCAACTGTGGAGGAGAAACAGAACAGTAGGGGTTCTTTCAAGCCAACAGAACTTTAAGGACAAAGATTTGTAATTAAAAATGAAGTGAATTTAATCTTTGCTGCTAATCACTCCTGCACTGTTAGCCTGTTTTCATCAAACTAATTGATGGCATATGGAACAGATGCATGGTGAGATTACAGCTCTACTTTATGGGAGAGTTATAACAAATGTGACTTTCCCTCTATTACGTGCATTAACATTCAGAAAATGCACTCCTTTGCTTTCTTCACATGCCAAAATTGGTTCTTTTGTGCAAAGCTGATTAAAAGGAATCAAAAGATGTTTAATACAAATGCAATCCATTTGATTCTCCTAAGTCGTTTCTGGAATGCTATGTGCACTGTAATGTGGAGGACGCACATTCTTAACTTCAACTCCACATGAAAGTTTGTAGACAAAGGTTAAACACAATCTTTACTTTTTTTTGACATATTTCAAAATTCATTTTTGAAGTATGTGATAGTTAAAATTTTTTAAAATTTGCGTCTTCTGCTTTTAGAAAGATAACTTAAGAAAGAAGCAAGTAATACCTTTAAATTTATCTGTCCAGGCTGGGCACAGTGGCTCATGTCTGTGATCCCAGTGCTTTGGGAGGCAGAAGTGGGAGGATTGCTGAAAGCCAGGAGTTTGAAACCAGCCTGGACAACATAGTGAGACCCCTATCACTATGAAAAAAAAAATTAGCTGAGTGTGGTGGCACATGCCTCTCATTCTAGCTACTTGGGAGGCTGAGGTGGAAGGATCACTTAAGGCCAGGAATTTGAGGCTGCAGTGAGCCATGATGGTGCCACTGTACGCCAGCCTCTGTGACAGAGTAAGACCCTGTCTCTAAAAAGCAATCGTAACAATAAATAAAAAAAACTCTCCAGAAATAACATGTCCTTTCATTAGTTTTTTAATAGCAATTATTAAACTAAATAGGTATGGATCTAAATAATTCTCTTCTAATTATAGATTTTGAAGTCATTGAAGGAAAGCAAAATACAAATTATTAATGATGATAATATTGCTCTGTAGTTACACAGAAGAATCACATGTGAATGACTTAAACTTTGGCATGATTCACGTATGTTAGATTTAACGTAGGTAATGAGCATTTCACCTTGAAATGAGTGCTAGGAAACAGGAACTTAGGTAAAGTGTGATGCCTTTTAATATTAAGCACTTCTCTGTTCTTTTTAGCTTGCTTCTCAATTTTGTACCTTGCTGTGACCCCCAGAGTGATCTCAGTTTGCTATAGACTGAATGCTTGTATCCCTTCTCAAATTCATATGTTGAAATTCTAACGCATAATGTGGTGGTACTAAGAGGTGGGGCTTTTGGGAGGTAATTAGATCATGAGAGGAGAGCCCTCATGAATGGGCTTAGTGCCCTGATAAGGCAATACAAGAGAGCTTGCTTCCTCTCTCTGTTCTCTACCAAAGGAGAATACAACAAGAAGATGGCCATCTGTAGACCAGGAGGTGGTCCCTCCCCAGAAACTGGATGGGCCAGCACGTTGATTCTGAACTTCTAGCCTCCAGAACTGTAAGAAATAAATTTCTATTGTTTAAGCCACCTGGTCATGACATACTGTTATAGCAGCTCAAACTGACTAAGACACAGTTCCTTTAATCAGTATCAATACAAATACAACAATGAAAGAAACCTCATATTTCAGTGTGAATTTAAATGTCATCTCTTTGTTGGGAATTTTTTTGAACAAGTAAATTAGCTATCTCTGTTATTCTTCATCACAGCACCTTATTATTTCCTTTAGCTCTTCCTCCCCTCCCCTCCCCTCCCCTTCCCCTTTTCCTTTTCCTTTTCCTTCCTTCCTTCCTTCCTTCCTTCCTTCCTTCCTTCCTTCCTTCCTTCCTCTCTGTTTCTTTCTTCTATCTGTGTAACTTATTATCTATTTGTACAGGTAAGTTTCATAAGATCAAGAACTAGACTTGTTTTGTTGGGCATGGTGGCTCACGCCTGTAATCCCAGCACTTTGGGAGGCCAAGGTGGGTAGATCACCTGAGGTCAGGAGTTCAAGACCAGCCTGATCAAACATGGTGAAACCCCATCTCTACTAAAAATACATAAAATTAGCTGGGCGTGGTGGCAGGTGCTTGTAATCCCAGCTATTTGGGAGGCTGAGGCAGAAGAATCTGTTGAACCTGGGAGGCGGAGGTTGCAATGAACCAAGATCCTGTCACTGCACTCCAGCCTGGGCAACAAGAGCAAAACTCCATCTAAAAAAAAAAAAAAAAAAAAAAAAAGAACTAGGCTTGTTAACTACTTTATCTCCAGTGGCTGGACAGTTACTACTGCATAATATACATCCAGCAAATATTTGTTGAATAAGTGATTTCAAAGTCACTTATTTAGCCCAGCCTGGTTTATAGACAGATATATGTTTTGTCAGTTAAGGTAAATAATAGCTGGCATACCTATTTTCAATGATAAAAATGAAAGTAGATTTTATAAATTCATTGTCTCTTTTTATTCCCTGAACATGGTCTGGTTTAGAATTGCACATGAAAAATTATGAAGTGAGCTTAGCATCTCATGTTACCCATTATGCTTTCTCTTTCTCACTTTCTTTAATTTCTTAGAGTTCTTATGGCCTCTTTAATTTTTTTCTAATCAAAGAAAA
Source organism: Pan troglodytes (assembly GCF_028858775.2). Lineage (NCBI taxonomy): Eukaryota > Metazoa > Chordata > Mammalia > Primates > Hominidae > Pan > Pan troglodytes. The sequence goes on from NC_072420.2 coordinate 19,103,042, forward strand.
TGAGGTGAGAAGTCACTTTCACTTGGGTGCGGATGAACCAATATCATCTCTCCTAAAGCAATAGATCTATTTATAGGAATCTCAGCTTTAAATAGCATGAGTGATAATAATTCATAAATCAGTCAGACTCTAGGCAATGTGTTAAACATAGATATTGATGTGGGGGGTGTACAAATTCCTACTTTAATTTATGGCATTAGAATCACACCTTGCTTGCAGGCAGACATTTTGGCCACATGTCTGACATTGTTTGAATATATTATGAAGCCAGATTAAACAATCCTTGTGTATATTTTAAATTTTTTAGAAACAGAAGAATGAAGTGAGTTCCATTGAAGATAGAGAGATGTGTTATGACAACATAAACATTTTGAAACTTTGATCAAAATAGTAATCTTTACTTGTTTTTATGTGCAAAAAGGCAACAATTTAGGAAACTTTGTATATATTTAACATGTATCAGGGATATTTTATCTATCTATAAATTTAGCTAAGTCTCTATCTGATTGTTTATTTCTAGTCATCTAGAATCTGGAACCTTCCTGTTTTGGGGGGAATCTCAGGGAGGCTCCACTTCCCACAAAGAGACAAAGGAGGTAGATATTCCTGTCTCAATGCCCTAGCAGCTAGGGCTCAGGTAAGTGAGCCTCAAGCAAATGGATGTTCAAGCCCAGGACACTGAATCTTATAATTAATTAAAAGATTTTCAAGTTAGTGGGAACTATGGAGTAAAGTCCAGGCGTGCAGTAGTGCTAGTGAGAACAACAGGAAGTGTCCTGTGATAGCATTGCAGCCACATCATCTCTGGGACATGACCTGGCTGTGTTATTAGCTTTTATCCTCTCTTGGATCCTGGGGCTTTCTGAGAGGCTTCTCTAGCCCCCTTGTCAATTATGTAAGGTACTGGAGATCTGTGGCAGGCAGGCTCTAACATAGCCCCCAGTGATCCCTCCCCACTGATTCTTGTGCCCTCGAGTAATCTTCTCTCTTTGAGTGTGGGCTGGACCTAATGGCTAACTTCTAACTAATAGAATATGGCAAAAGTGATGGGATGTTACTCTTGAGATTAGGCTACAAAGCGACTGTGACTTCTGTCATCGGTGTACGCATTCTCTTGCCTACTCTAAGGAAAGCCAAATGACAATTTGGAAACGACCTTACAAAGAGACCTGCATGGCAAGGAACTACCTGGTTGCTAGTCCATGTCTGGACAACAAGCAGCATGGACCTGAGGTTTGTTAACTCATGTGAGTGAGCTTGGAAACAGATCCTCCTTCAGTTGAGCCAGTAGGCTGGCTAGACCTGCTTGGAGTCTTGTGAGAGACCTTTTGCCAGAAACACCCAGCTGAGCCATTACCCACAGAAACTGATGTCATTAACCACAGAAACTGTGACATACTATAACTGCTCGTCGTTTTCCATTGTTAAGCATTGGATAATCTGTTACATAGAAATACATAAGTAATTAAATGTCCTTCCAGAAAATCTCTCTTCTGTTTAAGTAAACTAGATTAGGTTTCTGTTGGTTGCAATGAAGAATGCAGAAATTGTTACTAGGAATAGAAATGGATGGGATCGGACTGAAGACAGTGGAAATCTCTTTAGGATTCTGGAAAAAATCCTGAAATTTATTGTATTCAATAAGAAAACACTTATTTAAAATTTTAATCTGTGGTCAATTTATAATAAAGTACCCTTTGAAGGCAAAATTTTGGTAAATCCAATGTTTGCTACCTTAGAAAAATAGTAGAGGTATGTGGAATTTAAGGTCATGTAGCAGGGTGGCTTTTTCTAATAGTATTGGGCAGATCAGAGGAGAATAACCAAGGGTAAGTTTCTAGATTTTCAGCAAGGCATAGATGTTTTATGACTTTGCCAAAGATTCAACAACTGTTTGAAGCCATAGGGCTGAGTCAGTCAAGAACCAAATGAATAGTTTGATCTAATTAGTTACTAAATTAGAATGCAGTCAAAATTTTGGTTCATAATGGCTCTTATATGAAAATGGAAACTCAGAATTGGTCTGGCAATATCTAGGAAGATGCGAAGCCCCTGGTGAAGCTGAAACTGCCAACTCCACTGAACATCTCATGGCAACCAATGCAGACCCACTTCCCCTATCTGGAAAAGTTGTTCTCTCTTTGCCTAAAGATGTCATAAGTCTTTAACCTGTGGGAGATTCCTTACTAAGGCAACTTGCCTCATTTTCACTCTGAAAATACTTTTAATTGTTTACTTAGTTAGCTGATTGGAACCTATATTTAACAGTGGCCCATATTTAATAAAAGAGATGTCAGAAATTCCTTGGTAATAATAGAGAAGAAGAAGCTAAAGAATTTCAGAAGGCTTAAGAAATTGGGGTAATTTTATCTAATATGACCCAGCTGGGGCAGGACAGACTTTATTTGCCAAAATTATGAAAAATAGATTTTTTGGGGGGGGAGAAAAATGCCATTACATTTGCCATTGGAAAGGGGCTTTGGAGATTGTTCTCTGTAGATCAGCATAGTATTAAATGCTACAGGTATAACTGGTTCCTTGGTTGCAGTGGGGATTGTTGAATCCTGGAGAGGCAGAGGCCAGGCTTACTTGCATTTTGTATTAGGTAGAGGGGGATAAAATAGCTGGTCAGTCCACTAAGATTCTACTTGAGGCCCAATAAATTACACTATTAGAGAATCCATAGCCTTTTTCCTAATTACCAAAGGGATCGATCCAATGACTCAGCATCTATGAATGAAGAGAGTTCAAATTACCTTTGAGAAAAAACAAGTATATGCTGTGAACCTTCATTCTAGGATTCTCCAAATTATTCTATTTCTACTTGCCATCACAGTTGTATCATTTATATGATTTTTTGGCACTGCCTGTGAATAGACACTAATTTACAATGCTACTGCAGATTACCAGTCATAGTATGGGCTTATGGAGAGTCAGCTGATAAACAGAACTCAAACCAGGTAGGGGGAACTTGGGAAGATGTTAGCAAAGGATAAAACAATTAGTTAGAGAGGAGAAATAAGGTCAAGATATATATTGTACAACATGGCAACTGTGGTTAATAACAATGAATTGAATACTTGAAAATTGCTAGGAGAGTAGATCTTAGGTGTTCACACCAGAAAAATGATAAGTGTATGAAATAATGCATATTTTAATTAGCTGTATTTATCCGTTATTCAATATATACATGTTTCAAAATATGTATATCATAAATGTATACAATTTTTATGTATCATTTAAAAACATTTTTAAAAATAACATTAAGAAGTTAGGAAAATACAGAATGCATACAATAAAGTTCTGAAGGGGAGAAAATAGATTTTTGACCCAAACAATGCTGAATCACTAGGGAGTCATTAGAGATTAGTGCCACAATACAATATTTGAAAGATTCGGGGGAATTGATTCCTACCCGTTTCTCATTTATCTCTCCAATATGACTGGTGCTGAAGATAGATGACTTCAGGAAAATGACAGGTGGTTACCTGAAATGAAACTTCTGTTTCAAATGTGATCCCCTTACTGGAGCAAATCAACATACCCTAACATCTGGTGTGCAATTACTTACTTGAAAATATTTTTCTCTTATTTCCTTTTTTTCCCCACTGAACAGAAGATACCAGAACTTTTAAAAGCTAGCACTGTCTCTCCAAACTGTGGCCCAGAATTCCATCGACATGTAGTTTCACTCTATTCACCTGGTGCTGATAGAACCTGGAAAGCAGTTCTCTTAAAGGTGACGGCATGACATTTGCATGGCCTTTATTCACTTGAAAATAGCTATTGAGTGCTTATTTTGTGTTAGTTTCCTTTTTAGTATTTCAAACGTAGCAGTGAACAAAAGGGAACAAATTCTTGTTCTCATAAGCTTACATCATGGAAGGGAGAGAATAAGTATAAACAAGCATGTGTATGCATCACATATTAAGTTCTGATGAATGCTATGCAAAAAACAAAAACGGGAGTAAACGAGGTCAGAGGATGACACTTAATATTGGGGGTTAGGGAAGGCTGAACTGATAGGATGATATACCAATGGAGACCCGATGGAACAGAGAAAATGCAACACAAAATATTTTGGACAAGAAAGTTCAAAATTTAAGGAATAGGTAATGCAAAGACAATAAAAGCGGTGACCTGCATTTCACTGTGAACATAGCAGCTGGTACACTGAGTGAGGTAGGGATAAGGACAGAGGCAGGAGATCATATAGGTCATTGTAGTCTGTCTCTGAGTGAATTGGGAAATGGCTGGTTTTGTGCAGAAGTATGACATTATCTGACATATATTTAAAAAGAACCATTTATTTATTATTCTCTTCAGGTGGTATCAGAAACTGATTCCTCCCATAGCATCCTGCCACAAAATAATATTGCAACTTTAATTAATATCAATGTTTGGATTTATTTATGGTAAGATACCACTGGGTGACAGTCCTGTGACCTCTGACTGCAGGGACCAAATCATTATCACTTAGAGAATGAGTGGAACTTAATAGTTTACACCCAGCAGCAGAAATGTGGGAGTAACAGCCCATTTGCATTTTTCAGTTGTCAAAGTTATGTTATGGGTATAGTAGGGTATAGCCTTGGATCTGTATAACTCTGTGTTTCTGAAGAACTAGTGAGACAGAACCATTGAGAACATATTTACGTGAGGGATCATTAAAATATCTGGGAAAGAACTCAACATAAGGGAAGAGAATCAAGACGCTCACACACAATGTGACTTCAGAGACCTCTCATTTAAAATAACATAGCTTAAGTTTGGCTGATATAGTCTGTACTATATTCTCACAAAAATACTTTAAAAATAGAAAAAGAAAAAACCTTATAACATCTTAAGATAAGTTTGAGTATCAGCGTGATTTCAGAATCTGAAAGGAATTTCCACTGACTCTAAGGTATATGAAATTGAATTGAGAACCCTATGAGTGGCCCATCCAAACAATGACTTGGCAAGCTTGCCCACTGTTTCTCTTGTTCATATTATGACTGTGCTTTATTCTGGAAATGCCTATGCTTCTCAGCCATGTGTAGGAAATCATCTTATAAGATGATTTCTATAATATGTAATAATGGAAATGTTAGGAAACAAAATTTGTTGCATTATGTCATGCAAACTTTGCCTCCTTGGCACTTTGAAATCTGTTAGAAAACATAAGAGTTTCTCTTCTCTGTGCACCAGGTGACCTGAAATACGTAGTAATTGATGTCATCATCTTGAATATAAAAGACAAAGTGTGGTGCAAGTGTAGCCCTTCCAGGTCACCACCACTTGTCAGGCAGCAGGGCTTGAGAAGTCTTCCACAATCCACAGAATATGGACTAAGATTTATGGAATAGGATTTACTGGGGAAAGTCTACAAATTAAGAGCCAATAGGAAGGAAAGAAGCATATAGTACCTGCATTTTCTTCATGTCATGGAGTTAATGCCATGGCCTGGGTGGTCTAATAGAAGTGGAATATATTTGCATTAGCGTGGAGGGTCTCCATTCTCCTGTGATTCTTTCTTCTATTGGGTAAATGTGAGAACAACAATTGTCAGCGGGCATGCAATAGACTACTGGGTCACCAGGCAATCTGAATTTAGAAGACAGCTTTCTATATAAATTGTCTGGGTAATCTTGAACCCCAGTACTTAGATAGTATGTGAGGTCTGTAGGAGACTGAAGTTCTTTCTCCAGGGAGGAAAAAGCCACCAGTAACATGAAAATTTGAGTTTAGGTATATTCTCTTTGACTAGAGAAGGAGAGAAAGCCTCAGGCTGGCCACTTGTTAAGGGAGTTCAGAGACCTGGTTGCTGTACCACAGTAGGTCATCTCAGATGAGAGAAACAGTTATCAGACTCCCAGTGCGTGATTCCAGACAGACCTCTTTTTGTCCACTCCTATTAAGATGGATTGCAGAGAACCTTAAGTTCTGTTTGGTCCTTTGCAACATTTCAGGGAGAGAGGTCTTACTAGCAGAAGATTGAAAAATCTGTTTTTAGATGAGCCTTTATATATGTCTGTATGTTTACTATTTTCTGTGTTCTTCGTTTCCTTGTGTAGACCCATTTCTCCATTTAGTATCACTTTTCCTTCATTCTGAAGGACTTGCTTCATTTTGAAAGATAATTTGGCTGGGTATAGAACACTAGGTTGTGAGTTTTCTTTCTTTCAGTATTTTAAATATGTTTTATCACTTGCATTGTTTTTGATAAGAAAACTGTTTTCATTCTTACCTTTGTTTCCCTGCACATAGTGTTTTTTTCTCTGCTTTTAAGACTTCCTCTTTATAACTGGTTTTAAGCAATTCGAATATCATCTGCCTTGGTGTCTTGACATTTCTTGTGCTTGAAGTTTGTTGAACATTTTGGATCAATAATTTGCAGTGTTCCTCGAATTTGGAAAATTTTAGGCCACTATTTCTCCAAACAGTTTTTTCTTTTCCCTCACTTCTCCTTTGGATACTTCAATTTCATATATACTAGTCTACTTGAAGTTGTCCCACAGTTTGTTAATGTTTTATTACTTCTTCTTTTTCAGTCTTTGTTTCCGTTGCTGATAGTCTCTAGTGCTATGTTTTCATATTCACTAATCTTTATTCTTCAAAACCTAATCTGCTGTTAATTTTGTTCAGTGCATTTTTAATCTCAGATGTTAAAGTTTTATCTTAAAAATTCAATTTGGATCTTCTTCTTTCATGTCTCTGCCTAAAATGCTCAATCTTTTATTTTCTTGAATATATGAATTATGGTGTGTATTAATGTCCTTATGTACAAATTATAGCATCTGTGTCATTTTTGATCTGTTTCTATTGATTGATTTGTTTCTCTTCATCCCGCATCATATTTTCCTCCGTTGCATATTTGGTAATTATTACTTGGCTGACAGACATTATACATTTTATCTTGATTATTTTTATATTCCTATAAGTATTCTTGAACTTTATTCTGGGATGCAGTAAAGTTACTTGGAAACTGTTTTATCTATTAGAGTCTTGCTTTTGAGCTTTGTTAGGTGAGATCATAGAAGCCTGTAGTCTAGGGCCAATTATCCTTTATTACTAAGGCAATACATTTCTGAGTACTCTACCTAATGACCTGTGAATTCTGAGACTTTTTTCAGTCTGGCTAGTAGGAACACAAACTATTCCTGGTTATGTGTCAGTTCTGGGGAATATTACCTGTAATCCTTTTGGCATTTTATCCTTGGCTTTGTGTAGTTTCCTCACACACATGCAAAGATTAACACTCTGCTGAAGGCTCAAGAGGTATCCTCTGCATATTTCAGGGGCTTGCTTTGTGTATAGGACTCTACGCTCTGGCACTCTGCCCTGTGAACTCTAGCTACCTTGGCCTCCTTGGAATCCTAACTCAGTTCAACTCAGGAAGACCACCGGGTTCTGCCTGAGCTTCCTTTCCCTGCACTGTGGCCTGGAAACTCTGCCTAGGCACTAGAGTGGGACAGCGATAGGTCTTCCTTTGTTTATTTTCTCTTTATCAGAAATCACAGTCTTCTTTCCATCTTGATTGAAAACAGTTCTATTATATATATTATCATGAAGAAAAAATTAAGGCAGTATTGGAAAGCTTTTCTAATTTTTTTCTGTTACTTGATGTTATAATTGTTTCTTTTCCTTGTAAAATTAAACTATTTTTTTGATTTGGCAGATATGAGTGACTTCAGTAAAATTCCCATAAAATAATTAGAACTCTAATATTAGCCAGGAAACTGGGTAGAGTTCTTTCTATTGTAAAGATTTTACTATTTGTGGCAGCTTGAATAGCATTGCCCTGCCATATTCAATCATTAACCAATAATATTTTATCCATGCAGATTTTGTACATATTTTAATATCTAAAACCACACCTGAAAACCAAAACAATTTTGAGGAGACTGATATCTAGAAGGTTAGTATGCCCAATAAAGGTATGAAGAATTCTGGTAGCATTACCTTCTGGAGATTTTAGATTTCCATATATAACATATTTTCACAATATCAGACAATGGGGATGAGTAAGAATTATATTTTAACTCCAACAGACCTACATTGAATTAAATCCTGCTAGTTCTGATACTAATAATTAGAAAACTTATACATCAAGCGATCCTATGTCTTGGAAGGAGATTTAATTGGCATCCAAGTAAATAGAAAGTTGGGCTAAGTGAAACGTATATACTCTGACTTTTAAAAAATTTTAGGTGTGGAGAATTCTTATTTTGTTAGTAGGAGTAGACAATGTAAGTGGAGAAACTCTCAAAAGTCTTCTAAAATGAAGATGGGATAGATCCTAAAATGGTAGAGTAAGAACAATCTTTTAAAATTATCCATAGCAGGAAACAGAAAAAATTATTAGAATCCTACCATCTTTTATAACACTATGAAGTTCTGGCCTCTATGAAATAGAAGCAGAAAGTCATTAGGAAGACAGAGGTTGAGATGGAAAGGTAACATAATGATAGAAGTAGTAATGAGAAGTGTTAAGTGTGTAGTGAAGGGTAGAGTTGATACTATCAAAGAATTAAAAATCAGTGGTGGACGATCACTTGCAGAAGCTCTCCAAGATCAGAGAGAATAAAGAGAGACCAATAAAAAGAATAAGTGGGTAAATAATACATATAGAGGAAAAGAACTTGTAGAATGTTTGACGGTTGTAGGGTATCTGACATAAACATTAGAACACTTAGCAGCAATAACCAGTGTTAAGAGAGGGGAATATATAAACTTTAAAAAAAATCAGCATACAGATTTAACATTTTCCTCTCATTTATGCAGAATCAATTCTACAAGTCTTGCATTGTTTATGATAAGAAAACTGTTTTCATTCTTACCTTTGTTTCCCTGCACATAATGTTTTTTTCCCTGCTTTTAAGACTTCCTCTTTATAACTGGTTTTAAGCAATTTGATTATCATCTGCCTTACAAATACAGCTTTACAATTTTTTTAATCAGAAAAACATCTGGTACTTTCTCTTTTGGTGAAAAGTTTACTAAGTTGCTTCCAAAAGAATGATTTTTTTAGAAAAGACTAGCCTCAGACTTCTCTTTAGTACTAAATGTCATAATGAAATGATATTAAAATGGAGAATTTTGAGAGAAGAAATTTGAAATGCTAAATTGTGCATTTCCCTAAGGTATCCTTTATGTTTCTGAGCAATAGAAAGATATTCCCAATATATAAGGGCTCAGAAGATATATTCCACATGTAAATCAAACAAAAGTAGACAATAAATTAACCTCAGGCATTTGAATGATCATCAAAAATTATAAATTCAAGAGAAGTAATTATGAAAGACATTGATTATGAATGATTTTTTACACAATTTGACACGAATTCAGGAATCCAGTTAAATATAGTTTTAGCTGGACTCCATATCATGATAGTTAAAGTCGTTTCTGAGATAGTTTGCTGAATTTTTATTTTTTTGCTTTCACTGTATTTCCATTGACAGTGACAAGTGTTTCTTATGCTTTATTATTGAAACTAAGTTTAGATAGAAGCTCTTCCCATATTTGATGACCACTTAAAGTAAGTGGGAAAAATACTTGCCAACAATCACTAAATTACTTGCACTTGGAAAATTACCAAACACATACTTCAGAGTAGAGGTGCATAGAAAACTTAATGACCATGAGATATGAGTGGATAGTTTCTGTATCATTAAAAATCAAGTAAAATGACTTGATGTAAGATTTGGGGTATTTTAGATATTGGGAATGCCTGACAAATAATCTAGTGGCAAACATTAATTGTAAGTCTCTTTTCAATGTCATCTTACATGTAGAATTTTTGAATATTTCATCCATGGTACTTAAAAATAAGAATCTAAAATATGATCCCAGATATGTAAACAAAATATGCTTGGATAAAAAGAAGATAAAGACTTATCTAGATAAGTCCATGGGGATCGCAAGATGTCTTTCTTCTTATGAATTGATGGTCCAAACTGAAATTTTCATTCCATCCCATTTTGGGATGGAAGCTATTTAGTTTAGTGATAATTCTGAATCGAGGGATTCTTAATGGTCAGGATTTATGCTGTCTCAATGTCAAGTCTGTACTAACTCCTCTGTGTTAACACATTACAAATAAATCTGAGAGATATATATCTGTTATTTATCAACTCTTAGATATGCATTAAGTTTGCTATTCTAATATTTTAAGAAGAAATCTATTTTGATTGTTCATGATAATGTAATAGAAAGTGTTAAGTTTGTAGCTTTAGTAGTTAGGGGTAGGGATTGTGGTAGGGAGTAAAGGCCTTAAGGTCAAAGAGTCATATCCCATGCAGTTCTCTAAATCTTGTATGAAATCTTGGACATCATGGATAAAAACCTTAGACATCATGTGTGAAATGTGTTCCTTGCCTATTCCTACCTCTCTTCAATGGATCTTAGAATATTTGACCTGAATTTCTTATTTGGGAACACTTTTATATTGTTTTCTATATTCTAAATCTAGAAATATCGGCCAACTTTTCATTCGACATCTAAGGAACTCTAGAGCCTTGAACTTGCTTTGACAATATGGCTTCTGGTTCTAATTTGGGGCTCCTTAGAGATCTTGAATATAAATTACTCCCTATCCTCTATTACTTATTGGAAAAACCTAACCCCTAATCCTTATGTAACTCATCTTGATGCTACCAAAACCTCAACTCTGGCACCATGCCTTTTTAAAAAAAATTAAATAAAAGTTAAAATAACAATTAAAGCCTTTGCAAATTACCCTTTAAGAGATTTATGGATTGCTATTTTTTCTGTTTAACTCCAGTAAAAGGAATTTGACATTTATATAGATATTAGTTTTCATTTAACACATGTTGAGACTTTAATCCTTATTGGGTCTTGCTGAGCCTCCAAACATGGACTAAGTTCACAGGATAGTTTTTCACAGATGGATCACATCACATAAATAAGAATGTAACTTCACTCAGAACATTCTTTCAAAAGAAATATGTTATTTAACTATTCAAACCTCTTATCATAATTGAGTCTTATAATTTATTTGTTAAAGGCCCTATTTATCTTTGCTCATGAAATAAAATATTCAAAAACAGATTACAAAGTAGCATGGTCATGCAAACTTTGGTAAAAGACTCAGAACACTTTATGTCCACTACATGTGGACAATTCTTTCTGCATATGAACTACCCTTTCCTGCATCCACAGCTCTTATCCCTTCACTCTGTATTATCTTTACAAAAGAGAAGGAGACGACATACAAAATTAATTTAAGTAAAGGTCTGCATTACAACTGAAAGCCATTAACTGGCAGTGGCTCACCAAAGTACAGGCAAAAATCAATTTTAATTAGTATTTTTGGCTTTAATGAAAAGTGATTACAAAATTGGCATTTTAGCTAATACTGTTGAGATTTATGGTGAGCTGATGCTAATTAATTTTCTGTTGAATTGCTGTAGGCCTTAGTGTCTTCAATAAAATGGTATATTTGCTGATACTAGGGCTGCATCAGCAGTTCAGTTTTGTAACAAAAGGCTTCTTAATGGTTTACAGGTGTATTTTACACTATTGCTCTAAGCTACAGTGCATTATTATTTTTTCCATAAAAAGACTGTTATAGGTAATCAAATTTCATACCATTTTATTAATTGGGACCATTTTATTTTAGTGTATCTTGAGTGTTATCCACAGAACTCTTTATTTCAAATATAGCTTTCTTTTGTCTACTCGCAGGTGGTAAAAAAATTAGATGATATACTTTAATTAGAGAACATTTCATGACTGATTTCTCTTTATTTCTTCATTTTTCCTCTTCCCTTGATTATATTGGTAATAAATTGGCTTCTGAACCTAGTTACATGCTTTAGATCCATTTTAAGGCAGGAAATAAAAAAAGAATTAAGCTTTACAATTTACTCTTGTCATATGATTTGAGTTTTAAATGCTCTTTAGCTTGCTTTTATTGTGATTATTTCCTCCCTTTTTTAGAAAAGTAAAACAGTCCTTACTGAAGACTAAAAATTATATGATGATTTCTGTAAGCTGAAAATTTGTATCCTGGCATTGATTTGGTTGGACCTATGAAAGTCATTTTGTTCATTTGTTATTGGTGTTATTGGCCTGTCATAGACAGACACAAGGTGGCGTTATCCACACTCAAAAGGATGGCCTATGGAGAAAGAGAGATAGTGTTGGAGTCTTAACTGACCGTGATTGGCTTTGGGGACTTGGGTAAGTTGCTTAACCTCTCTAAGCTTCTGTTTACTCAACTGTGTGATGAAAATAACTATGCCCATGTCAAAATATATTTTGAGCATTAAAATTAAAAATGACTTGAAGCAAAACATTCAACAAACAATAGCCATTTTTTTTGAAATGAAAGCCATTTTATTTTGAAACAATGTTTTGTTAAACATCATTTTATTACCTACTGAAATATATATAAAATTGGGTTACAGATTTTTATAATATTTAGGATTCATGTCATGCAGATGCATTTTGTGATCGTAAAAGTCTAAGCACAATGTATGATTAAATCATTAATTAGTAAAACCAAAATGATAGAAAATTTAACTAAGAACTATAAGTCTTAGAATTTAACTAAGAACTATAAGTCTTAGTAGACTGAATGGAATAGGCTCAATTTAAAATAACTGAGTTGTCTAGTTCAGTTCTTTTTCTTTTAAAATGAGTACATAGAGGCTCATATTAAAAGTTAAATGACTTGATTAATAAATTACAGGTGAGTCTTAGGAAGGGCTTGATCAATTCTACTCTAGTGGCAAATTTTATGGCTTTTATATGTGCTAAAGGGAGCCAAATTCAAATTGATCCACTAGAGATTAGCAATAACTATATGAGAAAGCGTTTGTAGTCCAGATTTAGGATGATATGGGAAGCTGAATATATTTTTTTAAATTTTTAGGTAGAATTTGGAGAGGTGAAAAAATCTTGCTTCTTCTCATTGTTGCCTAAAACATTAAACAGCTTATCACATGAGCTGATGAACGGTGTCCTATAGGCTTTTAGAAAGTATTCTCTTCAATATCCCACTTAAAATTTGAAAAAAAATGTAAATGTTCCACTGAAAAGACTCTGGGAATATTTTCTGTTTAAAAATTTTTAATTTTAATATTTTAGAAGGGAGACAATTTGTTTTCCAGGAGCACAGCACAGATTTAAATACACATTTGCTGGTCAGGTCTTGGATGAATGGACTCCCTTCTCCCCACCCCCTTCTGCAAACCTTCTTACAGCCTGATTGAGATGGCCCTATTTTGGGGCCCACAAATTGTATAAAATATATCCTCATACCTCAGAGCTATGGCAATAAGAGACATGCTTGATTTTCATTTTCCAGGTACAATAGAATTATAGAATCATAAATCAGAAAGAAGCCTTAGGGAATATTTATTCTAAAATTCTCATTTTGTAGATAAGGAACTTAAAGCACAGAGGAGTTATAAAACTTGCTCTTGTCACCCAGCCAGTGTGAAGCAGATCTGGGAACAATTCAGGTGCTCTAAATCATAGCTTAGTGATCTCCCCTCTATTCTATATATCCAGTGGTTTAGAAATAAGTTAACCATTTGGTTCAAAATGTGCTTCATTTTATGTTTCTCACATCACTTGATGTGCATAAACTTTCAGGTAAAATATTTTAAGAGAGAAATTCTCTTGCGCAGAAGGTGAAATAATAGAGATACATATCTGGGATAGTTGCTAGGACATGAATATGCAAAATTGTTGAATTTTCAATGTATCAGCTTTGGTCATTACTTAGTCTTCACCTTTGTATGTCCAGAAAACTTGATTTTGGGGCTGTATTTAAGAATGGTCATGTTCTGGCCATTTTTTTTTGTTAACTAATTCAAAATACCTTTATGCAAAATGACAATATTGAACTATAGTGAGAAATTTAACTTCTGAGTGAATGAATGATTATTTGCTATTCTGGAGAAAAGTCTACATTAGGAAGACAAATTATAACTGCAAGATTGCTAATGAATCGTAGACACAGAGAAGGGAAATTGGTTGTATGCTCTTAATGATCCTGGTCAGCAAGATGATTGCTAAATGAGTCTCTCTCTACTATAGGAGTGTATTGGCCTAGAATAGCAGAAAACTCATTGCAGGGCTAGCCTCAAGGGTGTGCAACCTGTGCAGTCGCACTGGGCCAACACACAGAAGGAACCCACTCTTGGTTTAATGCTCTGCTGTTGTTGTCCTGATGTTTTTAATAACATTATCTTTGGACTTGTGGTTTGTAAGTGAAGTCTGTTGGGACAAAGGAGCATGCCTGTGAATGAATAGAGGATATATATGCAGTATGTGAATCTGTCATTTCTTGCTACCTTATTTTCATTGAGCATCTTCAACACAATAAGATGCTCCATGAACACAGAATTCCAGTAGACCCAGGATGTGTGGGAGTTCAGAGAGACTCAAAGTGTGTTACTTGTACTAAGTAAGCACAGAGCTGACAGCCCAAGTGGCCATTCTTTCCATTCTCACTAGAACTTGCTTAGGTTCCAGAAGGATGACATGGTGCTATGAGAAACACTTCTATTCTTTCATACTCATGCTACTTTCCTGTATTAGTTACCCACCTAGGCTGAAAATGATGACATGGGAGGAAAAAGAGAGCAACCTTGTATTAGTCCATTTTCACACTGCTGATAAAGGCATACCAGAGACTGTAATTTATAAAGAAAAAGAGGTTTAATGGACCCACAGTTCCACAGGGCTGGAGAGGCCTTACAATCTTGACGGAAGGCGAAAGGCATGTCTTCCATGGATGGTGGCAGACAAGAGAACGAGGGCCAAGCAAAAGGGGAAACCCCTTATTAAACCATCAGATCTTGTGAGACTTATTCACTATCACGGAACAGTATGTGGAAACCATCTCCATGATTCAGTTATCTCCCCGCCACAACACATGGGGATTATGGGAGCTACAATTCAAGATGAGATTTGGGTAGGGACACAGCCAAACCATATCAGACCTATAGTTTCTTTTCCTTTCAGTCCTTTTGAATTCTTCAGTAAACTGAAGGTAGAAAGTATTGGTAAAATGTGCATGTAATCAAGAAGTGAAATAAAAACAGTTGATTTAGTTTTGTGCTGTGTTTCTCCTTTGCTGGTAAGAATGAAATATATATGCATGTATGAGCTACAAAATGTGAATTGTGTGATTTCAATAATTTCACATACAAATGCTCTTGTATTTACATTTAAAACTAACATTGAACAATATAGTGAAGTTCATGCTAATAATTTAAAATATTAATTTTTCTTCAGTTAGGAAGAGATTAAATAGTGAATAAAAAACACCACATCGTTGAGACTGCAGAAAAAAGAAAAATCTTTATTTTTTTAACACTTTTACTGGCACATTTTCCTGCTATTTTAACTAACAACATTGAATTTTCACTTTGCGCTGTAACCTACAAATTTTGGAGTCAGTACTGACTCATTGTGGTCCATAAGAGAGCATTCTATATCATTCTCCGGACACACTGCCATTTTCTGAATTTCAAGCAGATTATCTTCTCTCTTTTGGCTGAAGGAAAAAGAAATACCTTTTTTTTCCTTTAGATCGATTACAATATAGTTGATTATATACTCTTTTATGATATCAATAATAATTCAGTCATGCCTTCTTGAGATTGTATCCTGGTCCTCTTGATTAAATTTTGATTTGATTTGCAAGCTAGCCTAAATTTACTCCAAGTTTACTCTTCAGATGGCTAATTTCATCCTACTTCACAGAGTTGTAAGGGCTTAATTTATGTATTCAATAAATATGTACTGAGCAGCTATTTCCAGCAGGGCACTGTGAGAGGTGCTGGGACTCAGCAGTGAGTAAGACAGACAGGGTCTATGCCGTTATGCAGATGCATGTGGGTGAGGGAGACAGACAATAACAAGTACATAAAAAGGGCAAACTTCCCAGATTTAGATGAATCGGTGATAAGAAAAAAGCAGTGTGATGGAAAAAACAGTAACAAGGAGAGGCCATTTTAAATAGTGTAATCAAGGAAGGACTAAGAACAATGTATAATATCTGATCTGGGACCTGAATAATGAGTCAAAGTTCTAGAAAGAGAACGTTTCAAACAGAGGGAGCTACAATTATCAAAACCTAAGGATAAAATACCCTGAGTGTGGTGAGTTGAATGATGGCCTCCAAAAAGATATAAACATGCCCCAGACCTTGTGGATGTGAGCTTATTTGGAAAAAATTACATTTGCAGATGTAATTAAGGATCTCAAAATGAGATAATCCTTGATTAACCAGGTGAGCCCTAAATCCAGTGAAAACTGTCTTTACAACAGATAGAAGAGAACAAGACAGACACAAAGGAGGAGGCCATATGAAGGCAGAGGTACAGATTGGAGTTCAGTTGCCATAAGCCAAGGAATACCTGGAACTCCCAGAAGCTAGGAAGAGGCAAGGAAGAATTTTGCCTTAGAGTCTTTGGAGAAAGCATGGCCCTGTGACACCTTATTTCAAGTTTATGTCCTCTAAAACTGTGAGATAATACATTTTTGATGTTTTAATTCACCTGCTGTGGTTTTAATATTTGTGTACCCTCCAAAGTTCATGTTGAAACTGAATCCCCAATGCATCAGTATTAAGAGGTGTGACCTCTGGGAGGTAATTAGGTCAAGAGCACTTATGAATGAACTAGTAATCTTATAATTGACTAGAAGGAAGTAGCTAGGCCCCCATTTTTTGCCTTTCCCTCCCTTCTGCCATGTGAGGACACAGCATTTGTCTCCTCCAGCGGATGCAGTAACAAGGTGCCATCTGAGAAGCAGAGACAAGGCCATCACCAGACACTGAACCTGCCAGTGCTTTCATCTTGAACTTCCCAATCTCCAGAACTATGAAAAATAAATTTCTGTTCTTTATAAATTATTCCATCTTAGGTATCTTGTTATAGAAGCACAAATGAACTAAGCCACCACCCAACTGGTGGTAATTTGTTGTGGCATCCTCAGAACACTAATACACCTGATATTTTTTAAAGAAATAAAAGGGGGTCAGTGTGAGTAAGATAAAGTGAGAAGGTGGAGGAGACTGAGAGGATATAAGAAAAGCAGGCCAACGCCAGATTCCAAAAGGCCACGTAGACAGGGGAAAGAGCTGGGATTTTTATTATGAGTCATGGGAAGCGGTTAATGGATATTAAGCTAGAGAATCATTTGGTGTACATTTAAGCTGCAGTGCAAAGAATGGGCTGTCAGAAAGTCAGAGTGCAGCAATACTGTAGCAAAAAGTAGGAAAAATACTATGGTAGTTGACCAACTGAGAGATGATGGTGGCACACACCCACCTTGTTGTCTCAGAAATACATTACGGGGACCAGATTGAGATATATTTTGAGATTAGAATGACAGGACCTGGCGAGATTGGATGTAAGGAATCAAAGATAACTTCTGACATTTGTAGAGCAAACAAGTAGGTAATGGTAATGTCATTTATTCAAATGGCAATGACTAGTAGAGGAACAGGTACCCACTGTTGATAGTGGAAATCAGAAGATTCTGTAGAACATAATTAAAGTTTAGAAATCCAAATGGAAATTTTAGATAGCATTACTTGAGATAATGTATGCTAAAAGCCTAATTAGTTACACATATGTAATTGCTCAAAAAATGAATATATCCTTTAACATTTTATGATGACTTGGTTTTCTTACTTTAGTTGTCACAAAATAGCCATTTTACTGTTTGGGGAAATCACTCCATCAATCTATCACTGCGGTCATTAGTTCTTGCCTTCATTTATTATTAGACCAGACTAATGGCCTTTGTGGGCAAAGTTCCATAAGCCAAGCTAATTTTCATGTCTCCATATTTGCTATTTCTACACCAATCCACAGGTCATAGAGTGTAATGTCAGTTTAGGGCTAAAATTGCATCACAAATTAGCAAGTGATTCCTCCAAAGTAAGCAGTTCCCTGACACTGGTGATTTGCAAATATTAAATCCACCAAGTAGAGGAAATGCAAGAATCAACTTTTTGTCCAAACTCTACTTTAATCTTGGCTCAAAAAGCCTGAAAATCTGGGCTTATGGATGCTCTTTCTAACCCTTCTCCATTTAATTATTATGACTCTGGCAGAAAGAGAAAGTATTTTTTTTTCCCTAACAAAGGTAATTGAATATTGCCTAATTAGATTAACTGCACTGCTTTGAAGCCACAGTGATAGATGATATATAGGAGGCCTGGCATTGATAATTGTGAGAGAGAAATTATTTAATGTGAAATGAAGACTACAGAGTGCAGAGGCCACAGCTTTGACCTGGGTGTCCCCTTCCCCTCTCAAACTTTGGATATATATTTTCATATTAAAAATGGAATCTTTTCAACTATTAAAATACATTCAATTCCTTTTTATGGCTTGTAACTGTATATGCTAATTTAATAAGTTTAGATTGCCTGAATTATTTCTGGCTGAGCAGAGCACAGCAGTTTAGCCGTTTTCTGATTAGAGAAGGGAGGAACATACCATTGGCGCTCCCCACATTCACCGTTGCAATAAATATAAAAACAACAGTACTGGGAAACCCCAGAGTGCCACATACAGTGGTCCTTCTGATCTCATTTTCATTGGATTCAGCCTCAATGTAGTAAGAGTATAGATAGCTGTCTGCCTTTCAGGGTAAACAGATATGCATGTTATAGAGAATGACTTGGGAAAAAGCTACCATCTTAGATGTCATACCACCTGCTCTGACCTAAAGCACTTTGGCAGATATTGACTATGAGAAAAACTTGTGATGCTTCACAGTGTGGGTGGTGAGGACAAGAGGCCATTTTTTAATGTTCCATAACCAAAACTTTAACTAACCATCTTGGGAAAATGGCCACCAACTTTTTCTTTGTATTGCTTGTGCTGTATCTCTTCAGTCTACAGAACGTTATACATTTTCCACTTACCCATTCAGGACTTGTCGAGCACCTACTATGTTCTGTGCTTGTGAGAAGTATGTTGCTTTATTTGATGATATGGAAACTGTTAATGAAGGAAGGAGTTAACATTGGTAACTGACAAATAGTGAAAGAGGCCAAACTAAAAATCTCTTTCTTCCTGAGAAAAAGAGGAGGAATTGATTTGCTTTTCTCAAAAATGATGGCGTTCTCATTTGTTTCCCTAAAACTTAAAGTAGAAGAAGTTATGAAGGAATTTCAATGTTTCTTGGTGTCTCTTCAACTCTGAGACTTTTGTGAAAATAATATGGAGTCCCAGAAGTTTTAAAATATTTATTTCTTTGTGAAATGAGATAATTCCTGACTAAGCAATTTGGGTGGAATTAAAAAACAATGAGACATGTTTGGAGGAACTAGGTGTGGGTATATAAGACTTTTTATATTTGCATCTTGTTCGCTGCATAGTTTTTACATCCATGAATTTAGAAAATCATTGCATTTAATACTGGGAAATAATAAAGCTGAAAATATGTAGCAGCAAAGGAAAGAAAGAAAGAAAAATTCTGAAACCCATTAAACCCTATCGGCAAAAAAACTTGGCAAGATTTTGAAAATTTGTTTATGATCTTTGAACTTCAAAATGAATGGCATGCGAGGTAACTGAATAATGCTTTCAATTGAGGAATAATTATAAGCACTGGAACCGCCCAAACATATTGATAATACTATATGCTGAAAATTTTTTTTGGATCTATTTTGCATTTACAGTTGTTATTACAACAAAACCATATGCAAGCCTCTATCTGACATCCATCCTTCTGGGGGGCAGAAATGCAACCTACTCTCCAGCCACTTTAGACCTATCGAATATTATTGGTTATAGATTTGTTTTAATGTTCAGAACTTCACATTTTTTTTTTAAATAGAATTTTGGTTTACAGTGATTTTCAGATGACACTAAAGAACACTTTAGTATTGATTAATCATTTTAAATTTGTAAATTGAGATGAACACAATTACAAAACAACACAAAATTACTATTTTCTGTTTGGGAAATTATTTTTATCTCCTACATTGTTCTTGTACAGTGTATTCAATATAAACAGACACAGTGTGTAAGCTTCAGCTTCAATAATGGCTGATGGTGATACATTTGGGTAATTCTATTACCAGTTGAATGAGGGAAGCTGCTGTGAATGCGTTACTGAAGTAGGATATTAGCCAAAATTGTGACTTATGGTGATCAAAATAGATGTTTGACAAGTAATTGATAAATTTTTTAGAAGTTTGCCAAACTCATGGGAAAATTTTAGAATGTATCTGTCTTTACCAGATTAACTATATAATGAACAGATCTGGAATTTGCTCTACACTGTTTCGTAATTATGAATTCAAGATCAAACATGACTCAGATGTATAACAATACTACTTAGGAAAGTAATGGGATCTGTTTTTCTATTACATTTTAATTTCAATTATATTAGTTTGCTAGGGTTACCATAACAAAATACCAGAGACTGTGTGGTTTAAACAACAGAAATTTATCTTCTCACAGTTCTGGAGGCTGGTAAGTCTGAGGTCAAGTGAGATTTGGTTTCTTCTGAGGCCTCTCTCCTTGGCTGGCAGATGGCTGCCTCCTTACTGTGTCCTCACATGGCCTTTGCTCTGTGTGCTCTCATCCCTGGTGTCTAAATTTCCTCCTCTTATAAGAACATCAGTCGGATTGGATTAGGACCAACACTAACAGCCTCATTTTAACATAATCATCTCATTAAAGACCTTTTCTTCAAATACGGCTGCATTATGAGGTCCTGGGGGTTAGGATTTCAACACATGAATTTTTTGGGAAACGTAATTCAGCACATAACACCAATGTGATTTGTCCATCTGCCTGTGTTTGTTGAGCTTCTCTTAGTCATCAGCACTGAGCTAAGCACAGGTGATACCATGGAGGCAGGGTTTCTGCTTTCCTGGAGCTAACAGCCTAATGGAGTAGAAAGTCAGTTAAGAGTTATGCAGACAAAAAACGAGGTAATTGCAGATGGTGATAATTGCTGTGAAGGCAGTGAAAAGAGTATGTGGTGGAGATCAAAGGAGTGAGGATGGGAGAAAAAGGGGTGTGAAACCTGCTTCGTGTGATCCTTAGGAAACACTCCACAGAGGGACATTTTCCTCAAGGTGTGACAGGGCGCTGTGTTTAAAAAACTGGAAGAAAGGGAGGCTGAGGCACAGCAGATAAGAAGTCAAATGAGATCCTTGAAGGGGCATCGGGTGTTTGGATTTATATGGCCTTTTAGGCTTAGGGAAGAGTTGGGTATTATTTGAATTGCATTATAAAGTCCTTGAACACGTTTAAGCAAGAAAGGCATTTCTGTTTGACAACTCTTACTCTTACTGCTGTGCTGTAGCTTGGAAGGGACAGAGTAGATACAGGGATCCCATTTAAAGGGCTGTGGCTGTAGTGCAGGGCAGTAGCAACAGCAGATTGGACGAAGGTGGTAGCAGTACAGATGAGTGACATAGATAAACGTAAGATACATTAGAAGGGTAGGAATGACAAGACTTGAAGTTAGATGTGCAGAGCAAGGAGAGAATAGAACCAACGATGACTCCCAGGTTTGAACACCTGAGATGTTAGTGCTAGTGTGAAGGAGAAAACTGCGAGGGGACACACTTATGTAAGGATCATGATTAAGAAGGGGTGTTGAGATCCAAGAGTGTAGGTTGGGTCATGTTGACTTTGTGGTGCCTATTAGGTTATCCTAGAAGAATTGTAGACTTGTTGGTATAGGAACATGTTATGAAGGTAAGAAAAGAAAAACTGAAGTTGGAGTAAAAATATATTCATTTACTAATGATTACTAGTGGTCCCCAGTTAAAACAGTATCTGTGAGCTTAAGTAACTTGCTTTTTTTTTATTATTATACTTTAAGTTCTGGGGTACATGTGCAGAACGTGTAGGTTTGTTACATAGGTATACACGTGCCATGGTGGTTTGCTGCACTCATCAACCCATCATTTACATTAGGTATTTCTCCTAATGCTATCCCTTCCCTAGTCCCCCAGCCCCTGACAGGACCTGGTGTGTGATGTTCCCCTCCCTGTGTCCATGTGTTCTCATTGTTCAACTCCCACTTATAAGTGAGAACATGGCGGTGTTGGGTTTTCTGTTCCTGTGTTAGTTTGCTGAGCATGATGGTTTCCAGCTTCATCCATGTCCCTGCAAAGGACATGAACTCATCCTTTTTTATGGTTGCATATTATTCCATGGTGTATATGTGCCACATTTTCTTTATCCAGTCTATCATTGATGGGCATTTGGGTTGGTTCCAAGTCTTGCTTTTAAATTAAGGTTTGACTAAAGGTTAGGTACAGCTTTGTCTTTTTTTTTTTTTTTTCCGTAGATGTTGGACATTTATATGTGACACATTCTGGGCTTATAGGGTTTCATATTTGTGTTGCTATCTCATTTGCTGATGCTATTAGTAAAGGCAGGTTAAGGGGGCAATGTGAAGTTATTTGAAACTGAAGACTGTCATGCTAGATTTTTAGAGTGTAATAAAAGAGTAGTTTAGAACTTAAATGAAAGTGCCAAACAAAATGCTTTTAGTGTGGCTTTGCAAATTGTAAATTTGGCAGGAATTTTAAGAAATGTTTGGTTCCTCTGGCTTTAGTAATTTAGTGAGTTTAGTGATTTAGTAAAGACTTCCCGTTAACTACTTCTTAAATATTTAATGATCTAGGCAGAATGGTAGGATGATAAAAAGTTTGCTGTTGATGAAGAAAATAAATCATTTGGCCCCAAACTATTGGAACCTGAAAAAGAATCTTGTTTTTATATAAGTTTTTCTTATTTTTAATGAAAGTAATTGTTAATGGAAAAGAGAGGTCAGGAAAATAAATTGTGCACATGAAAAGGCAAAACATATGACCAAGCATCTTATGTAAATTTGATAAAGAATTGAGTATGATTTTAAAGGTA
The DNA here is from genome assembly GCF_028858775.2 of Pan troglodytes. Classification (NCBI taxonomy): domain Eukaryota; kingdom Metazoa; phylum Chordata; class Mammalia; order Primates; family Hominidae; genus Pan; species Pan troglodytes. The sequence continues at coordinate 19,125,922 of NC_072420.2, forward strand.
GGAAAAAATCAGATTAGCTGTTGTGTCATTATCCGCCTCTTTAGAAGTTTGTTTTGTGGGAAGGATTCTATTTTCAGTGTTTAAATTGCTCCCAAGAATAAAGGAAGATTTACCAGAAGAAGTTTATTACTAAATAGATCCGGAGAAATCTTGGTATTTACGTATACTAAAGGCGAATCTTCATTTACTCACATTAGGACAGTGATAAACAGCAGGGCATACATCTGAATTTTTTTTAAGTAGTGATTAATTTTATAGGGTGCTATGAACAAATCTTAGGCATTAATTTTTTCCAATGTCTTTATTTTACTGATGAGGAAGCTACGACCTATACAGGTGAAATGTGACTGGCCACAGCTTGTTATTGGAAAGCCTGGTTCTAACCCAGAGATTCTGACTTCTAGGCTAGTACCTTTCAACTCCATAAAGCTTCATTTTATAGCCTGGCATCTTCTTTTGATAAATAACAAAACATTTTGATAGTTCCTTTGTTAAAAGTATAAGTCTGTACTTTGTTAGAAGAAAAGTATTAATTGGGTAGGAAATCAGTTACTTTTTGTTGGGTATTTTTACCATAGCTAGAAAAAGGTTTCCTAGCAAGGATATACTAGGTTTAAAACAGATTGGGTTTCCATGTGCCTCTACTCAAACATATTGGCATCTTTTGAGTAGTACTGACACGTCTTTCCTGTTTAGCAAAGGCTTAGTTGTCCCTTATATCACACAGTTTTGCTACCACTCTCCAGAATGAGGGAAACATCTCTGACCAATATTTGGAAAGACACTTCCTGAAATATGTGAATTGAGTTTGTCACTTTTGATTTTGTTAACATGAGTTTCAGGCTAACTATTCTGGCTGACATGTTTAAGCGAAGGGGGGAAATGTTTTAGATCCCCACAAATATATTTATTTTTTTCTGACCTGTGTCTAGATAGGTTTTCAAACATTGAGGAAATAGAAACATACTGTGGAGTATATTTAATTTCTCATTAGGTACACTGTATGCATTTCAATAAGTTTAATATTTATTTTCATGTTTGATAGAGCAGTTTTCAAGCCCAAGCTCTTTATGGATTGTCTATGTGACAGAGAAACTACACAGTATTATCAGCTGTGAATGCAGGAAGAGACCAATTCTGAAGGAGTTAGAGCAATTATGCCCAAAAATTTAAGAAAGAGAATAAAGACTATTATGGACAGCTAAAAATGTAAGAGGAAAGATGTAATACTGTAAAGAAAAATTTGGCAAATAAATGTTTTTTCTCTTGCCAAAGAACCATAGGATCTTTACATCATTGTAATTGGCATTGCTAGCTTAAGGCACTATTTATTGAAATGCTGATGTAGCATTCTGCATTGACCTCAGAAGACATTTTGTTGCTTGTAGAATTGCCAGTACCAGAGGTAGCCAAAACAGTTTTTGGTTTCCATTAAAATATGGAATTGGTCTGGCACGATTAATTTGTCATGGCTGAAAGGACTAAAATTTTACAGCGACTTCATTGCAAATGACATTAATATTTTAGAAATGGAACCTCCATTTGATCATTGATTCTGTCAAACTTTCAAGTAGTCTTACAACGGTAGATCAACAGGAGCATAGTTTGGGAGAAAAACGGAAAATCTAGTTGTCTATATTTATTTCCTAATATTTATTTTGAAAAGTTTTTTCTGCTTCATTTGAAATCAGAGTTAGTGAGAAGTACAAAGAGTTGGTAATAAATTATATAGGAGGCAATAGATTGCTTTTCAGTTATTGCAGTTCTGAGGACTGAAAAGAAGGCAGCCTCATATAAGACTGTACCAGGATAACTATACTAATAACCACTATACATTTTCAGCACTGATTATATCTATATTTATCTCTATTTATATAACATATATAGTATGTGTGATATGACATACGATATATGACAAATGTGTATAATTTATGATATATATCACATATAAAATCACATGTATCACATCACCTTATATGACATATGTGACATGTATATATATCACATGTGAGAGTAAGATATATCTGTGATGCAAATGTGTAGCTGTGAGTATGGTTTTCCTGGTACAGGCTAATATTAAGCTGTTTTCTTCTTTGTGATTTTCAGTTTTTCAGAATTGCAGTAATTCTGCTATGTTTATACATCCATATATCTTTATCCATATATCCATGTATATATCCATATATCCATATACATATACAGAGAGAGAGGGAGGAAGAGATCACAGAGGCAGAAAACTTAACTAACTGATGTGTGATAGAGAACCTGTTCTAATAAAATAGCAAATTCAAGACCACATGCAAATTCTACAAACATTTTTTTCTCCAATTTTTTATATGGCTTATGACTGTCATACCAACTTGGCCTTAGTACATTATCCATGTTTAAAGCTGGATGATATAGTAAGTTAGATATAACAAAATACTATACAGCCTTAAGAAAGAAGGAAATCTTGACATGGATGAACCTGGAAGACATTTGCTAAGTAAAATAAGCCAGGCACAGAAGGATAAATACTGTATGATTTCACCTGTATGTGGAATCTACAAATGTTAAATTCATAGAAGTAGAGAGTAGAATGGTAGTTACCAGGGCATAGGGTGTAAGGATGGATAAAAAGATGTTGGTCAAAGGGTATGGAGTTTCATTGAGACAGGAGGAATATGTTTTTGAGATCTGGAGAGTGGAATTTTAAATGTTCCCATCACAATGCTGAGTGTGTGAGATGCTGGATATATTAATTCATTTGATCTAATCATTCCACTATGTATATCAGACATCACATTGTGCCCCACAAATATATATATATATATATATAATTTTTGTATGTCAATTAAAAAGAGAAAAGAAAACCAGCCACTAATATCAAAACAATACTTGCTATGTCCCCGATTTCTTAACGAATTAGGCAACAAGCCTCTGTTTTTCCAGCTCATTTGTCCAGGGCTGTCACCATGACCATACTCCCAAGTAGGTGAGACTGGTCGTCCATTGATCACTCTTCTTTCACAGTTCATTGACCCTGTTTTAAATTTACTTTCTTCTCTATCCAATTTAGATCCTAAAATCTATCCTTTTTATAACACTCAACAATAATAGACTGATTGTGGCATCTCTCCTTACTTTCCCTCCTTCCCATCCTTCCATTTTACTCACGGTGTTCCCTCCATTTCTTCATTTTGTTCTTGTTAGTTGGCAAATATGTAACTGGAACTGAAGAGCTTATATAGAGAATTTAAATAGTAACGAAGAATGAAGAATTATAACAAAATGAACCCACCCTTATGTCCCCCTACTGAGGTTAAGAAACACCAATTCTCTTCCTCAATTGTGTTTCCACTCTACCCTCTCCTGAGATGATCAATATCCTGACTTCGTATAAGTTATTTCCTTGCTTTTTAGTTTTGAAAACTGAGTAGCAAATGTGAACCTGTATAAAGAAGGAGCAATCTTCCACTACTACAAAAAGCTTCCAAGTAAAAGATAGGTTGAACAGGGTTTGAGGTTCATAGTCTCATGCCTTTAGCTTCCTTGAGAACTACAGCAACCTCTCTTTGGAAAGTTAACGACAGATCACGAGTAAAGTATGAGAAAAACAGGGCTCACCACAGTTAGCATATCCGGCAGGGCTAAAGTGTGGACTAGGTTCTATGTCTATGAAAAAAATGTGGTCAGAGAGAGTGGGGCATTGTGTTTTCTGCTTTTGAATTTCTGGTGTCATACCTGAAGCTCTCAGGGCTAAGTAAATACCAAGGTGGGGAAGAATGAACATCTTTATCTGGTCCACAGTGACAGAACATAGGGGGAGAGTAGAAATTTTATAGAATATGTTCATAAGAATTCAAGTACCAAAAGATTCTTGGTCATCGTTACCTGAACATTCTATCCTTAGGTTAAAAAGACAGTTTAATGGTGACATGAAGATATCTCTCTCTTTCTGTCTCTTTTTGTCATAATGTTTCAACTAGAATGATTGCTTTTTCTGCTGGATGTAGGGCTGGCATCTTAGGACCTTCCTTCCCATCTTCCCCAGAACTCTGATTTCTTTCCTGTCTTGAAGCACTATCTTAGATTTTTTTGGTTGTTTCTTGATAAAGGATTCATGGGAAGTAAAATATTTGAGACTCCTCATGTCTGAAGTTGTTTTTATTCAATCTCATACTTTAATGATCATTTGGAGGGATGTAGAAATATCACTGGCAGACCATTAACCTTCAGGATTTTGAAGGCATTTCTCCAGCGTTTATTGTTTCTTGTGTTGCTGTTTATCAAGTCATTTCAAATCTTGTTTATGTAGGTCACTTGATTTATTTATCTTTTAATAAAAGAGAAATAATTTTTTATCTTAAAATAAATTTTTATCTTAAAAATAAAGAATTATTTATCTTTTAATATCTTTTTGAAATTTGTAGAATCTTTTCTTTGTCCTCTGTGTTCTGAAAATTTACAATGATGTGCATTGGCATGGGCCTATTTTCCTTCTTTTTTTTTTTTTTTGTGGTGAGTGGGGCATTCCCTAAGGTGTTATAATTCAAAAACTTCTGTTCTTCAATTCTGGAAATATTGCTTCAGCTATATCATTAATAAGTTTCTGTTCTTTCCTTGGAGATCTTTTTGTTCCAAATGTGAGACATCCTGCACTGTACTCTTTTTTAAATTCCTCCTATTTTTCATCTCTTTAACTTCTTGGTCTACTTCTGAGAGATTTCTTCAACTTTTATCTCACATATCTGTTGTTGTGTTTTTCCTTTCTGTTATTATGCTTTTAATCATGCTCCATGAATGCAATATCTTCTCTAATTTTTCTGAGGAGATTAATGGTAGATATTTTATAGTTTGTTTTCTTTTCTCCTCCCCATGGTTTTTTCCTTCACGTTGCAGGGAGTTGTTTTCCTGTTTGTTAGTTTTGTTTCTAGCTTTCATTTCAGAAGTCTTCCCCAATATCTGGTATTTCTGCTCATGATTTAGAAGAATGAAAAATCAGGTTTAGTGTTCTAAATGTATAGGTAGGGACTGCAATGTAGAGTTTTACTGTAGGATGATATGGGAGAGTCTTACATTGAGGAACTTCCATGTCATCTTCAGATATTTCCGCTTAAGCTAATTACAGTCTCCAGCAAATTGTGTCCCAATTTCATCCTTGAGGGTAAGATCCTGATTCCAGCATTCTGGGAGTGGAGTGGGGAAAGACGCTGAGATTTTCTGCCTTCAGCATCTAGCATTCATGTGGCTATTTATTTTCTTTTTTATAAAATATCATACCCACTTTCTGAGGTATATTTAATCTCTCTCTCCCTCCTCTCTGTCTCTATCTGAAGTGAATAGTTTTCATCTTTTTTTCTATATTTTATTTTTTAGAGCAGTTTTAGGTTCATAGCAAAATTGAGCAAAAATGTACATACAGAGAGTTCCCGTATACTTCTGGACCTCACACATTCACAGCCTCATTCCATATCAACATTCTGCCTTAGAGTGGTTTTTGTTACAATCAATGAACCTGACACATCATTATCACCCAGAGTTCATAGTTTACATAGGGTTCACTTTTGATGATGTACATTTTATGGGTTTTGTCAAATGTATAATGACAGGTATCCACTGTTATTATATCATACACAATGGTTTTGCTGCCCTAAAAAATCTCCTGTGCCCTGCCTATTCCATAATCTTCAACACATATTTAAGCTTCCTCCATTAAAAAAAATCTTATATAACCCTGAAAGTCTGCCGCTGTATCTCTTGTCTCTTTCACAGGCAAACTCCTTCTTTTCCTTGCTTTCTTATCAACCTGCTTTAGTCTACCATTCAGCACTAGTTTTAATTTTTTTCTTTAAAAAAACCTTAAAAATTGACATATAATAATTGTACATATTCATGGAGTACAAAATGATATTTTGATATATGTATATAATTAGCAATGATTAAATCAGGGTAATTATTACATTATCACCTCAAATATTTATTATTTCAATGTATTGAGAACTTCAAAATCCTCTCGTCTAGCTATTTGGAAAGATTCTATACATTATTGTTAACTATAGTCATCCTACAGTTCTGTAGAACACTAGAACTTATTCCTCCTATCCATCTGTAACTTTGTATTCATTACCCAACTTCTCATTTTCCTCCCCTATCCACTATCCTTCTCACAATGAGAGATCATCTCACCAGAGTTAGAATGGCTATTAAAAAAAGACAAAAAATAACAAATACTGGTGATGATAGGGAGAAAAGGGAACTCTTATACACTGTTGATGAGAATATACATTAGTACAGCCATATGGAAATCAGTATGGAGGTTCCTCAAAAAACCAGAAATAGAACTACCCTATGATCCAGCAATCCAACTATTAGGTGTTTGACCAAAGGAAAGAAAATCAGTGTATCAAAGAGATAGCTGCATCCCCATGCTTATTGCAGCACTATTCACATAGCCAAGATCTGGAATCAACCTGAGTTCATCAGCAGATGAATGGATAAAGAAAATGTGGCATATATACACAATGGCCATAAAAAATAATGAAATCCTGTCATTCATGGCAACACGGATGAGCTTGGAGGACATTATGTCAAGTGAAATAAGCCAGGCAGAGAAAGACAAATAAATACCACAAGTTCTCACTCATATGTGGGAGAAAAAAGTTGAACTATTTGTGAAATATCTCTAGCTAAGGCCATTTCTGTGTCACAAAATACAAAACGGACTTTTTTTGGTTATAATCTTTCTTGGCCTTTCATGAGCTCATGAGCATCTAACATTCTCTTTCTTTGATTTCAGCCTTATGGTTTTCATTATACCTGCTATACAACTCCCTTTTTGCCTCCTTTACAGGATAATTCTCCCATAATCATTCATTAACTCAGAATGGGCAAGATTCAGTGCCTGGTTGTCTTTTTCCCCTTGTTTTGTACTCTCCCAAGGCAGTCTTATCAGTGCTCCTTGCTTTAATCAGCACCTATATGAAGACAATTTACGAAGTTACATCCCTGACCTGGTGTTATGGACTAAATTTTGTGTCTCCCCCAAATTCATAGGTTAAAGCCCTTATACCCTAGTGTGGCTATATTTCCAGATAGAGCCTTTAGGAAATTAATTAAGGTTAAATGAGGTTTTAAGAGTGAAATCATGATCTGATAGGATTGGTGTTGTTATAAGAAGTGACACCGGAAAGCTGTCCCTCTCTCTCTCTGTACACACACAGAGAAAGGTCATGTGAGGACACATGAAAGCAGCCGTCTACAGGCCAGAAAGGGAGACTTTATCAGAAACCAAATTTGCCATCAAACCTTGATTATGAACTCCTGGGCTCCAGAGATGTGGGGAAAAATAATGTCTGTTTTTTTAAACTGTCCAGTCTGTGGTATTTTGTTATGGCAGCCTGAGCAGACCAGCAAACCTGGTCATCAAATGGGGCGAAGAGCCTTTATTCAGATGTCAGCTTTTTCATTTGTATCCTTAAAAGGTCCATCTAACTACCTAAAACTCAAACTCATGATCTTTTTTTTTTTCCAACTTTTATTAAGTTCTGGGGTTACATATGCAGGATGTGCAGGTTTGTTACATGGGTAAACGTGCTGCACACATCAACCCATCACCTTGGTATTAAGCCCAGCATCCATTAGCTATTCTTCCTGATGCTCTCCCTCCCCAGCACCCCCAATAGGGCCCAGTGTGAGTTGTTCCCCCTGACGTGTCTGTGTATTCTCATCATTCAGCTCTGTTAGCCTCACCAAACTGACACAGGAACAGAAAACCAAACACGGCATGTTCTCACTTATAAGCGGGGGGTGAACAACGAGAACAAACTCAGATTTTACACTTTGCTGTTCATTCTCAATTTGCAGAACCTGGTTTCTTTCCAATATTCTTTTTCTCTGTTAATGACACTCCCTTCTGTAATCTGAGTCAGAGCCCTAGGAGTCATTCTTGACACCTCCCTCTTTTCTTCACCCCACATTCCGTTCATTATTCCACTGACCCATTATCTTTTACTTTCTTAAGATTTTTAAAATCTGTCCACATTTCTCCTTCCCCATTTCAAACACTTTCTTCCAAGGTGCCATCATTTATTTGATGTGGAAGTCCCCCCACTGATCGCTTCGTATCAATTCTTGCCTCCTTCTAACCAGTTCTCTCCTGAAGCCAAGGGGACACCTTTAAAATGTCAAACTAGCCAGGCATGGTGGCTCATGCCTGTAATCCCAGAACTTTGGGAGACCAAAGCAGGCAGATCGCTTGAGTTCAGGAGTTTGAGACCAGCCTGGGCAACATGGCAAAACCTTGTCTCTACAAAAAATACAAAAATTGGCCTAGCATGGTGGTGCACGTCTGTGGTCCCAGCTACTTGGGAGGCTGATGCGGGAGGATCACTTGAAAAGATCGAGGCTGCAGTGAGCCGTGTTTGCACCACTGCACTCCAGCCTGGGCCACAGAGTGAGACTCTGTCTCAAATAAATAAATAAATAAATAAATAAAATTATCAAACTCCTCAAATACCTTAATCCAGAGGTAGTGATGCTCCAGGAAACCGGAAGCCTGGATATAGTACCCATCAGGGCAGTCCACAGACCAAGGCATGGCAGCTGAATTCATGCTGAATCATCATAAATAGGAATATACATTAATCAAAAGCAGAAAAACTGGGAATTTGAAGACCTAGGTACCTCTGAAGTTCAGGCCATACAGTAGTAAATCTTACTCCTTGGACAAAAAGAAAAAAAAAAAAGAAAGAAAGCAGAAAAGGGAGTTTGTTGTTACCAAGGTTGATTAAACTGTTTGTTGATGAAGAAACCTCTGAAATGGAATCAACTTGTTTCTGTGTCTGTGCTTCAGAGACTCACCTGAGGGGTAAGTCTGTGAAAAGAGATAATAGCTTATTCACTCCAGGGTCAAGCGACTAGGAAAGATAGTAAACAACTACCATAAATGAGTGTCATAGGGAAGAAATCTCCGAAGCTCGGTGTCAGGTTTCAGGTGTTCCAGTGTTGTATTTCCCACAGTAAGAATTATAATGACCAAAAGAAGTGAGGCCGAAGTTCTTTCAGGTACAAAATGAGACGCAAATAACATTTCTGTGGCTAAGTCAGTCATTTCTTCATTTTGGGTACTATAACTAGGAGAACAATTAAATTGGCAAAGGAAGCTGCAGGAATGGACTGAGAAGGTAGATACTAACACTATGCCAGAAAGTGAAAAGCAAATTCCTTTTCAGCAGCAACCATCTCAAAATGTGTATTTGTGGAAATCCATGGTTCAGACGCTTAGCAAATTTCTGAACTTCGGAAGTTCAGGATGACTTTGATGATAAGTCCTTCAATGGAAACTGACAGGAAATACTAGCTGTACAAATATATATGAGCAGTAATGTAAGGGAAAAAAACTAAATATTACGTCTCATAGGAAAATAACAAAGCACTTGAGTTTAGATGAAGAGGCTGAATAACTGATAGATGACAGAGATGAAATGAATGAAAATATTTCTCAAGGAACAGTCATTCTCAAGGGAAAGTCATTGTCAATTTCAGTACTGTATCCTTTACAAATAATGTCTCAAAGACAATCAAACTCAAAATAGCAAAATTATGGTAGAGCCCTTAAATATGGGTCTAGAGACTATAATGATATCTTTAGCCCAAACAATTGCACTTGTCAACATGGATGGGAGGAAAACAGAGGGAACACCAACAAAAGACTCTCCACAATTTCGTGGTGGTGGTGGCAATGATGATGATGAAGATGAATGCAAAAGTAGGCATCAGCAAAGATATTGCCATCTGAGAGATCGAGATTTTGAATGTGATACTCAACTATGCAAGTTTAAACTTGACACAACTTGGGATAAAGGTGATTCTGTTTTATTGGTTCTCAGCAGCTGTGTAAGTGAGTTATCTGAAACAATAAAAATGACAAAGATACAGTGTTTTGCAGAAAATAGTCATCAAAAAGTCCTTGAATATAGACTCATCGGATAAGATGCCATGTGACATTGTATTGTTTGCAATTGATGTAAGGCCTGGATTAAATCTGGTTAGGAGACATAGAAGACAAGGCAAGTGAAGTTGCCATAGAGCAACAGATAGGAGAATAGGAGGAAGAATATAAAAAGTAAAGAACCACCAGACAGTAAAAAGGGATAAAGTATGTGAGTTCAGTGACAAGACTAACCAAGAAGCACAAAGTTTAAACTTTTGAGAATGACAAGCAACAGCCCAGACCTTAATTTGAGTATTGCTGAGCTTTGAGGTTGGAATATTAATTTTTTTATACAGGCGCCATCTCAGCTCACTGCAACCTCTGCTTCCTGTGTTGAAGTGATTCTCCATGCCTCAGCTTCCTGAGTACCCGGGATTACAGGTACACACCACCACAGCCAGCTAATTTTTTTATTTTTTGTAGAGATGGGGTGTCAAAAGGTTGGCCAGGCTGGTCTTGAATTCCTGGGCTCAAGTGATCCTCCCACCCTGGCCTCTCAAAGTGTAGACATTGAGGGGCGTGGTGGCTCACGACTGTAATCCCAACACTTTGGGAAGCCGAGGTGGGCTGATCACTTGAGGTCAGGAGTTTGAGACCAGCCTGGCCAACATGGTGAAACCCCATCTCTACTAAAAATACAAAAATTAGCCCAATGTGGTGGTGCCCACCTGTAGTCCCAGCTACTCGGGAGGCTGAGGCAGGAGAATTGCTTGAACCCAAGAGACGGAGGTTGCAGTGAGCCGAGATAGCACCACTTCTCTCCAGCCTGGGAAACAGAGCAAGACTTTGTCTCAAACAAAACAAAGTGTGGAGATTACAGACATGAGCCACCACACCTGGCCCTGGAATATTAATTCTGATGCGGGAAAACTATACTGTAAAATAAAAATTAGTGTCTAGGTCAGAGAAAGAGAGAAAAGGAGAAAGAGAGGGAAAGGACAAAAATGAGCCTTTTTAAAAAAACCATCAATTCTTCTGATTTTAAAAAAGAATGCTATCCTATGATATATGAAAACTTCAGAAAAACTCAAAGAAACGTGAGAAAAAAGCAGAATATGGCTGGTTTGATGAGTGTTCCAAAAATGATGGCTGAGCTAAAACATCATTTCAAATAACTGAAGATCAGAATTAGCATATATCCAACAAAGTTTACAAGAAAAGTGATAGAGATTGTTTTCATAATAGACTTTTGCTGATAATATCACTGTGTTTATCATTCATGAATCCCTGAGGAACAAAGGAACAGAACCAATGTAGAAGAACTGCTGGTTGACTTTAAGTTCAGAGAAAAGAATACAGAAAAAATGGCAGAAAATGCTGGAAGGTTGTGTCAATGAACACATTATAAAGAATGAACTTTGTAATTAAGATTCAGTAAGCATACTGCCACACTTTAGTGACTTCTTTTCATTTATTACTGAGGACATGTTGAAGACGAACAGCATGACATTAATTAATTTAAAGTGGAATGTTCTCATTTGTGTACAGATTTTTCTCTAGGAAAAAAATTGATTGAAGAGAAAATCGGTCATGTGCCCTTGGGGTACAAATAGGTGTGTTTGCAAGAAACCCACCCAGGCTCATACTGTTTGAGAAAAAAGAAAAATAACTGCAACCATTTTCAAATAAGTTAAAATTTTATGAAGATTTTAGTTCTTCATTGGTTAAAGAATGATGAATTAACAAATATTCAGGAGATTTACAATTTGTAAACATTCAAAGAATTCTTTTTTGTACGATTGAATAATTATGTAAAGAATACTATTTAAAAATACTTTAAGGAATTTTCATTGCTTTTAAGATAAAACCAAAAATGTTTAACATGGCCTCTAATGCCAAACTTAGCTGGTATCTACCTTCTTTCTCTGCATCCTTTCTCTCACTCACTCTCTCTTTTTCTCACATTTCTCACTCCTACTTTCTGCGTGCTTTCTACTCTGTTCCTCAGTGTGACTAGCTGCTTGTCACTAAAGTTCATTCTGTCTTCCTAGATGATGTCCCTGTTTCCTAACCAAACTTGCTTTCACCTCATACATCTATTCTTCCTTGATATTGTAGATAAATCTTCACTTCTAAGAATGCTTTATTCGCCTCCTCACTTGGGTCAGAGGTTCTTTTAAGAGCCTTTCTTTGTTAGCACTCATCACAATTACAATATATTTTAAATTGTGTCATATCCATAAGTCATACCCTTAAGTTATACCCATCTCTCCCATGTCATAGCCATTTCAGTTGTGTCATACCCATTTCAATTGTGTCAAACCCATGAATCATACTCTTAAGTCATACCCATCTCTTCCATGTCAGCTCCAAGAAGGATGGGACTTTGTCAGTGTTTTTACTGAGCAATTTATTTTCAGTGCCTTATACTGTGCCCTACACAAACCTATGTACTTAATATTTTTTGCTAAATTAATAAAAATGAATCCAAATTAAACAGGTATACTAAGTGTCTGCCCCATTCATATTTCAGTAGTTGTTTATAGTTGTGTTGGTTAAAGGCTGTGTAAAAGGAATTCCTGCTGTCTGATTGCTTTGAACTGGGACATTGGTCTTTTCCTGCCTTTGTACTTGAACTGAAATATTGGCTTATGAGCCTGCCAGCTTTCAGACTGGAACTTGCACCATGAGTTCTCCAGTTTCTCAGGCCCTTGGACTTGGCCTGGAACCATACCATCCATGCGCTTGAGTTTCCAGCTTGCCAACTACAGATTTTGTGAGTTCTCAGCTTCTATAATTGCATCAGCCAATTCCTTATACTCTCTCTCTCTGCACACACACATGCGCGCACACACACGTATGTAAATATATGTATGTATGCACCTCAGTTATATGTTTGTATCTCCTATAGGTTCTGTTTCTCTGGATAACTCTAATACAATAATTAGTTAAATTAAGTTAAAACAGAATAAACAAGAATATTGCTGTTAGCACAAATGGAATCATGGCTTCAAATGATTTGTGTCAGTGGGACTAGTAATTATTCTATCTTTGTGTGTAGTTTAAACGAAGGAAGGCTATTTGTGAATCAGACTCCAATCATGCTTCTGATAATGGTGGTTGCACTACCATCTGAAGGATAGCATTCATGGGTAGGCTCTGTGGAAAGGACTGGTGCTTGTATACACTAATAGTTATTTTGCCAGCACTTGCTCTTGAAACACAAATGGCACATACATACACAAATGTACTCACACACACAGAGATTCTCTTTTTGTAGCCAGTAATGCCTGCTTTTAAATTCAAGCAACAATTAGCAGTCCTGCATTGGAATAGGCATTATAAGGTACTATATGCCTTCTGTGGATGTAAACCATCTTTTTCATCTTTGTATCTCTAAACCCTAATAGACTGCTTGGACCATAACATGCACCAAAAAATATTGTATGATGAATGGATTTAATGAGTAAGTGAATGCATAAATACATGCTCGTATGTGATTAACATAGAATGCACATAGTTCACTCAAGGAGTTTTGAGCATTGAGAATACTACATGTGTTTGAATACTTGAAACTTGTGCCATTAGTGATATTTCTTCCCTGATAAGTACAATATTATTTAATAAGAAGGGAAGGATTTTACCCAAAACATTACAATCCTGGAGATTGCAATCAAGTTGCTGATGAAGCCTCAGAAAAGAACCAGACAGAGCATCATCATATTAAAATTTTGAAGAAGCGAAGAAGCTCTGGAGAAGAACATCAGTGTTTTAGCAAAGCAAGTGATCATTCATCATTCAGAGGTACTCATTAAGTGCAGTATTGGAAACAAATTTGATAGAATATGAAAGACTATGGCACTTTTGGTTTCCTTGGCAGGAAAAGCTCAAATGAAGTTTTGGTTAATTGTTCGAGGGTATTAAGAAATGCATGTAAAAAAATGCTTTTAACAGGAATGCTGTGATGGCACATTTGAGAAGGAGGAAGCCCACAGCTGATAGTGATGCATGGCTATTTAACATAAACAACCAAATCCAATTTAGCTGCTTCATCAGAAAATTTGAAAGGCAAGTATTTGTTAAGTTTCAATGACCTCCCAATATATAAATCTATAGCAAATTCTACCAGAGAGATTATGGAGGATTTTGGTACTGGTTGCTGATCTAAGATTGAGTTAGAGTTAAATTTACTGGAATTTCTTTTTCATGGCCCCAAATTATAATTTATGCTACTAAATTATGTTTTCTGTCAAATATAAGGCTATATATTTTACTATGTGTTATTAAAAGCTAGGAAATTATGTACCTGATTTGCAATCTTGTTCCATAAATAAGGAACATTTCTTTTCCTGTAAACTGAGATTTTCAGGCTGGAAATTGCTCAATTTTAATGGATACTCTAGCAATTTATTTTCTCTTAATTACATAGTTTTATATCTGGTTTTTAAACCTCAATATGGGAATGTCTCATGATTGTTTAATTCATATTTGAATATTTTATTTCAGTGATGCTGCAGGTTTGAATGACCGTCTCTAGGAATAAATGGCTAGTGAGAGATCCCACTCCATTTTCTGCATGAATAAGAGATCTTATCACAACTTTGTGGAACAAACCTTGGGACAGGGATAGAGAAAATCATGTAGGGAGAAGAGGACACAAATCACTGCCATTACCCAAACAGAAATATGCTGGCTTCCTGCTACCACATTTTCTGGGAAGTATAACTTAGGGGGGTGTTATGGCCTGAATTCTCTTCCCCTCCCTCCAAATTCATATATTGGAAATCCTAATCCTTAGTACCTCCGAATGTGACTTTATTTTGAGATAGGGTCTTTAAAGGGGCAATTAAATTGAAATGAGGCTTTTATGGTGGGACCTAATCCAATCTAACTGGTATCCTTATAAGAAGATGAAATTTGGACACACAAATAGGTACCAGGAAAGAATGTGCACAGAGAAATGATTATGGGAAGTGACACAATAGGTTGGCCACCTACAAGCAAGGAGAGAGGCCTCAGAAGAAACCAGACCTGATGACACCTTGATCTTGACCCTCCTAAGCCTCCAGAACTATGAGAAAATAAACTTCTGTTATTTAAGTTACCCAGTCTGCGGTATTTTGTTCTGGCAGCTCTAGTGAACTAATACAGGGAGGTAGAAGAATCTTCATGGGTTATATTTTATGCCAGATGGTGTGAGAGGCTCCTTGCAGGCATTCGCCTCAGCACATTTTCGCAACACTTTTAAGCAGTATAGAAAGATGTCTGAGCTAGTGGGAAAGAGCTTATCTTTGGGAGATGAGTATAAACTTACAGGTTGAATTGTGTTCCTCCAAAAAGATATGTTGAAATCCAAAAACCCAATGCCTCAGAATGTGATCTTATTTGACAATAGGATCATTGCAGATGTAGTCAAGTTAAGATGAAGTCATTAGTGTGAGTGTTCATCCAATATGACTGGTTTCCTCAAAAAACAAGTAGAAATTTGAATGTAGACATGTACAAAAGAATGTCATGTGAAGATAAAGGGAGAAACCGGGGTGATGTTTCCACCAGCCCAGGGATGTCAGAGATTGGCAGCAAACCACTGAAGCTTGGAGAGAGACATGGAACAGATTCTTCCTCGCAGCCCTTTGAAAGAACCAATCCTGAAACAGCCCTTTGAAAGAACACCTTGATTTTTGACTTCTAGTCGTTAGACTATGAAACAATCAGTTTCTTCTGTTTAAGCCACTCAGTTTGTGATACTTAGTTACAGCAGTTCTAGGGAACCAATACTTGCCTTAGTTCCTTTTTCCTTCATATTTGAGAAATAAGGATGCCTGAATCCTAACTGGCAATCATAGAGTGTTTATAAGGTTCTCTGAGCATTACTTACCATCTCTATTCCAAACAATTTTCCTCCTCTCTTTTGTTCTACTTGTGATATTATCACGCAACAGTCTAGCCAGAAAGGTCATTTGTGATGGATTCCCCAGCTTGTATTTCTCCATGCCCGAAGAGTTGCTGGGCAGATTAAAAAATATATGTGCTCATTTCATCATTTACTTAATTTTAATTGTTGCTCTGTTTTATTTTTCCTTCCTCCAAGTCTTCCATCTTTCTCTTTTCATCTAAATACTTTTTTTCTCTTATTGGTTTTCATTATTTTTCTCACTTATTTTTATAAATAAAATAAATGCACAACAATTTTTATTAATTTTGTTCTTCCTTAAAACTATGGCCCCAAATAATTTACTTCTCTTCAAACATAAACTTCTATTCAAGAGCAAACTTCTTTATTCATTTTTCTTTTTTTCTTTTTGTTTTGAGATGGAGTCTTGCTTTTGTAGCCCAGGCTGGAGTGCAGTGGTGCGGTCTCAGCTCACTGCAACCTCCACCTCCCAAGTTCAAGTGATTCTCCTGCCTCAGCCTACCAAGTAGCTGGGTTTACAGGCACCCGCCCCTATGCCCTGCTAATTTTTGTATTTTTAGTAGGAACAGGGTTTCACCCTGTTGGCCAGGCAGGTCTCAAACTCCTGATCTCAGGTGATCCACCTGCCTTGGCCTCTCAAAGTGCTGGGATTACAGGTGTGAGCCACTGTGCCCTGCCAAGAGTAAACTTCTTTAAATCTCTAAAATTCTTCTCACCAAGTCCTTCCCTAAACTTTACCCCTTAATCCAACTGGGCCTCATTCTTGCACCCTATTCCCACCTGGAAAGTACTCTTGTAGATGTTCCCAAGTTGAATCGACCTTTTGAAGTCCTCATCTTACTTGCATCTGTGCATTGTTGAAAATTTCCTTCTTACATATTCTGTCCGCTCTTGGTTATGTATGAAGCAACATTTCATTTTGCTTAATTGGCTAGCTCTACTCAATATTATAAGGAAATTTCTTTTTTTTTTTTTAACCCTAAACCCTGAGGTTTTCCAGGTGTCAATCAATAACTGAAGGGTCTGAGGTTTTACTTTATTTGCAAGTTAATCTGCTACAGTTTCTTATGACTCCTGGGTAAGAGACAAAGAATCATTTTACTCACAACAGTGGCAGCCAGAGAATTTAGCATTTGCATCATTTTCCAAGCTCCAGTTCCCAGAGGGTTATCAGAAGAGAGCCAGATGAGGCCAACACATTCAGTAAGTTGTGTTATTGAAGAGGAACCTTGAGGTTAGAGTAAGCAAATTTTTTTATCTCAATTTTATTAGTAAAAACATGCAGAGAAAAATTTCTAGAATAATTATAAGAAAATGTTAATATTAATTATCTTTCGGGGGAAACATAATGAAATTTCAGAATAATAATAAAAGGTTTCTAAGACCTACAGATGACAAGTCCTGCTGAGCAATGTTGAATACAACACACTACCAGAAAGGAATTGGACAAACCACAGGAGTGTGCTGCCTAAAAGAGGACCTTCGCATTCAACTTGGTCGTTCCTTTACTCGAAAATCCCATTTCGTATTCTATCATTTTATTGCTGTTTTTGCCTATAAATACCACCAAATACACTAGTGGATATCAGCTTTTAAAAATAATTTTCCAACAATGACATTGATAATTGTTATAGTTTTATAGTCCATTGATTGAGAATATACATATATAAAGTCTGTATAGTGTCCAGGGATATAAGGGGATTATACATATATATGTGGAATATATATATATATGGATTATTTGATCCCTGGACACTGTACCTGCTCTATGACCCATGCTTCCAAGAGTGGTTTGGGAACTGCTATTCTATATCTTTTAGTGTTTGATACATAAAGTTGACTTAGTACATTGTGCAATGACAAAGATGGTGGTAAAATTACTTTTTCCTAAAACAGTGACTACTAAAATTTACAACTACAAAATATGTTCTACGGCTTAGAACATACTTTTTATTTTTAAATTTTTTGTAAAGACAGAGTCTTGCTGTGTTGTCCAGGCTGGTCTCAAACTCCTGGGCTCAAGTGATCGTCCCTCCTCAGCCTCCCAAAGTGCTGAGATTACAGACATGAGCCTCTGCACCAGCCCAAACTTTTCTTTTCCTCCCTCTCTCCCTCCCTCACTTCTTCCTCCCTTCCCTTCCTTTTCTTTCCCTCCTTTTCTTTCCCTTCCCTTCCCTTCCGTTCCCTTCCCTTCCCTCCCCTCCCTCCCCTCCCCTCCCCTCCCCTCCGTTTCCTTTGCTTTCCTTTTTGTTCTTTTCTTTTCTTTCGTTCTCTGGCTAGTCTGGAACTCCTGGGCTACAAATTGGGTATACTGCTCAGGTGATGGGTGCACCAAAATCTCACACATCGCCACTAAAGAACTTACTCATGTAACCAAACACCACCTCTTCCCCAGAAACCTATGGAAAAAAAAACTTTTTGTAAAAAAGTTCTCCTTGTGTTAATTTTAAGTAGAAAAATAACATTAATGTATTGAGTCTACTTTGAGCTGCAACTTTGAAGACAAAAGAGCAACAAGTTCTAAAGCTAATTTCTTTTCTTCTGTATTCTCTAGATCCATGTTTCAAAAAGAGGGATTTCACAAAATTCACCAGCAGTCCTTAGGATTACATTGGTACTGAAGTATAGCTAGGGAAAAAAAAAAAAAGTAAAATTGGAGATGAGATAAAACTGTACTAAGTCCGAGAGTAAGCAAATATTTCATAATGGGCATTAAGCTTGCCTGTCTTTTGCTCAGCAGGAAGGCATTATTTTAATTACACTGGGCAATAAACAAATCTTCTTATCTTCTCTAATCTCCAAGCTTGTTCACTATACAAACATCATTGAAAAGATCAGAATAAACGCTGTTAGTGCTTCTATAGATATGCAGAAACCAAAACACCCATGTAGAACTGACTCCCAACCAAAGAAGTGCGTTACATACCCCGTCCTCCACATGTCCTTCCTGGATGACCTCAACTCCCCATAACTTCAACTACTGCTTGTACCCTAGTGACTTCTAAATCTGTCTCTCTCAACTCTAAGTAACTATGGAAACTTGGGTGCTATAACCAAAATAGTATCCTTTTTTTTTTTGTTTACTCCAATTATGTTCTCTTCCTGCATTACTCAGTTTAGTAAGTGTTGTCAATATTTATTTGTTATTCTAAACTAGTAAATCGCAGATATTATTTGAATATTTGTTTCTTATACTAAGTCATTAAAGCCCTGTTGATTTTCTTGAATATATATATTTTTTCAATTGTTACTCCTCTTGCCCATTTCTGTCTTAGTCCAGACCCTCAAAATCCTACTCTTCCTACTTTGGACTATAACTACAGCTTTTTTTTTTTTTTTTTGAGAGGTAGTCTCACTCTGTCACCCAGGCTGGAGTACAATGGTGCAATGCAGCTCACTGCAACCTCTGCTTTCCAGGTTCAAATGATTCTTCCGCCACAGCCTCCCGAGTAGCTAGGACTACAGGTGCATGCCACCACACCTGGCTAATTTTTGTATTTTTAGTAGAGATGGGTTTTCACTATGTTGGCCAGGCTGGTCTTGAACCCCTGACCTCGTGATCCGCCCACCTCAGCCTCCCAAAGTGCTAGGATTACAGCCATGAGTCACCGCACCCGGCCAGCTACAGCTCTTTCAGTTGGTCTCCCTGTTTCTATGATCACCCCTTCAGTTCTACCCTCTACAAGATTCCCTATGTGATTTTTCTAAGAGACAATTATTTCATTTCTACCCTCTACACAGCTCCCCACGTGATTTTTCTAAGAGACAATTATTTCATTTCTACCCTCTACACAGCTCCCCACGTGATTTTTCTAAGAGACAATTATTTCATTTCAGGCTCAGAAAACTTAATTCTCCTATCAATAGTACTTAGAATTTCCCGTGAACTCCAAGGTGCAGATGGATTCCTAGCCAAGTAGAAAGTGATTATACATTTCTATTTCATTTCTATTTCTATTACATTTCTATTTCATTCTATTTCCATAAATCATACATGCCTATATTTTATGTAATATTTAATATTCAAATTAACTTTTACACTTACCAATACATACTACAAATATCACAACCGTCTTCAAATATCAGGCTTACTTTTGTCTTAATCTTTCCACTCTGCTGGTCTGTGCATTGTAAAAATTTTGTTATGGGTTTTATAAATAAAGTTCTTTCAGTTCTTTTATAGAATAGTGTAGTAACCTATTTAAATCTTTTTAAAATAGTTTGCATTACAGAAGTATATGGCTGAGCTGCTAGCAGATCTTAACATTCTTAATTCTAAAACTATTAATAGTAAATGTAAAAAATATATAATTCTGATTAAAAACAACGTTCTTAATTCTAAAACTATTAATAGTAAACATAAAAATATACAACTGATTAAAAACAATGTTCTTAATTCTAAAACTATGAATAGTAATCATAAAAAATATATAATTCTGATTGAAAAACAATTTTAAAGATCTCTCTTTAGCTGAAAGCTCTCCCTCCTTATGGCTTCAATGTGAATTCTGTCACAATGCACTTAGTGATGAGCATTAAAAAGCCCACTTATAATTTGTCATTAGAAATTATAGTGAGAAATATTTTTTAAGACACAATGCTAGTTACATGGATGAAGCCCTCTCCCATCCCTCCCCTTTGTTATAAAGGAGTTGACATTATCAAGTGCAAGGGCTTCAGATTTAAGACAGGAATTTAGGAGAAGACTCTAGTAAAAATAAGTATTTGAAGTTATATTGAATATAGGAATTTCAATAAAGAGAAATTTTGATAAGTTATTGCAATGAGAGTAAAATTCAACTGTAGAGTACAGTCCTAATTTGGTGTATGTGTAGTAACAATTCTGCAAGTATTAAGAGAAATAACTTGTTACTTAAGATAAAAAAAAAAACCCATGGATGAGGTAATACAATCTTTACTGACCATCTAGACACAAGCTTGTTACAAGAACATAACCTTGGCAGATGGATCTCCAATTGCTGCATGTCAGAAAGTCAGTCTGCCACCTCACCCGAGGGTGGAGAACGTCTTATACCAAATATACCTATAAAAAAGTTTTCTTTTTTCTATATTCAATGGACTTTTAATTTCAAACTACGTTATATTAGAGTTCATTACAATGACATTTGAAAAATGTTAATATCTCCATGTATTTTGATGTCTCATTTATTATTAAAGTTTATATTTTGATACATAAAAGCTAAGCCTTTGGAAGGCTTCTTATCAATGTGTAACTTCTTCAGTAACAATAACATTTAGATAAGGAATATTTTGGAGATGGGAAATATTACAAACCATCTCAGTGAATCCTTGTGACATTTATCTCATTTATAATGACTTTAGTGGGTGTTGATAATGAGGTGTCTATTATTAATACTCCTACATAGGAAAACTTTTTGAAATAGACAAAACGTTAGCAACTTTAATCTGGAATACAAGGTTAGTACTAGCTTAAAGGTTTTTAAATTAAGGTGAAAATCTGAAAGTAATGCCAGGCAACAAGTTTTAAAAATGACATCCATAAGGTGAATAAAAAATTCAGCAGCAAGTGAAATTGGTTGCATTTTGAGTAGATTTCAGACTGTAGTTTTACCTTAATAAACACATCAATTGCAGTCTTTCTGAGTGATTAGCTTTAATCATCATCCATCTTTTGCATCAGTAATGTATGGCATGGCATGAAGCCTTTTTATACTTCTAATGATTACATTAAATTGACTTAAACTTTCAGGAAGATTCTATGAGTTTTTCTATTTTAAATTATTAACCTGAAAAAAATTTCCACCTTATCTTTTTACTGCATGAATTCTAATGATTATTCAACCGGCATTATTTATCTGAATTAAAAAGTGCAATATTCACATTGAGATTTCAGTTCTTTTTTTTTCTAAATCTATCTTTTAGGAAGGAAAAAATAGCTAAGAATAAAAAAATTAGCTTTATATTTTACCTGGCTTACCTCCCAATCTCAGACACCTCAAAATATATAATGTGTTTATTAGTGATTAATTATTTTTATTAGGTATTCAAAATCATTTATGTAACTTATTACATACTATGTTATTTTCAGACTATATGTAGATTATATTTATCTTGATGTAATTTAATAAAAAGCTTTATTTTTAATAAACAGTTAAAAATAAATTTCATAACATTTAGCTTGGGATAGAAGGTCATTTTTTTTCTTATAATTCTGATTTTGCATCACTTAGACATGGAATTAAACAGATGTGTGAGCTGAAATGTCGAAAGAATACTTTGATTATTTTAGTGTCTGAGACATGAATCTAATGGATTACTGCTGAATAAGTTGCTGAGCTATTGACATCATAATGGCTGATGGAATTGATTATATAGAAAATAGCCACTGTTTTTCTAGTGATTGAGTGATGGAAAAGATCTCATTTTGCCTGTCAGCCTTTATGAAATTATCCCTGGAAAGAACAGGCTATGTGCATGTCTGTTAGAACAATGAGAATTGCTAAATAACTTCTGACTTAGACACAAGTCACTTGTCACATGAGCAAAATTTAATAACAGACTTTAAGCAATAGTCTTGGATATGGGGCACTCTAAGAATTTCTAAATTAGACTGTTATTACTTGCTGGTGTTTGCTGTTCTGAAGAACATTACACAGGCTTTATGTAAGTTTCTTTTGAAGACAAAGTAGTAATGTATATGAGGTAATAACATACATATCGAGACATTGCTATAAAGAATAGATGATATAGAGAGGGATGGATGCATTGTATTTTCCCCTGTGCTTTTAAAAGTTTTTGCTTGACTAACTGATTCAAATACTTGAAGAGGAACTTGTGGTGGGCTGTCCTTTTTGATATATTTAAAATTTCCCCTAAAATTTTTTTCTTACTTTTTTCTTCCACATTCTGTTATTAGGTTTTCTAAGTTTATTTTCTATGGAAAAAAATTAAGAGAAAAATTAATCCACTCCTGGGAAAGACTAGAATATGGAAGTCTTCAGGCTGAGTCAGAGAAAATTTCTTTTCAAAGTTTAGATTAAAAATGTTGCTGATTGTGGAGACTGAGAAGAAAAGGAGGGAGATTTGAGGAGCCCATAGAAAGAATGGGGAGTTGATACATTCGCAGGGACAATGACTAAGGACCAGATGTAACGAACGATGTCTGTGCAGGGGCCACAGTAGTTTGATAAAGAGATAGTTACTAATGGCCTATTTCCAAGCCAGCTTCTCAAACTTAAATGTAATCACAAAGGAAAGGGGGTAGTAAATTGATTGAGTTTGAAAAATTAAGATGTCTTTTTTGATATTTGAATTTTTGAATGTATATTCAGAGTCACTTCTATTTCAGAATGGCAACTTCTATTATCCACTCAGAAAATGCAGGAAATTCATTCTTTAATTATAACCACATGGACTAAAGAATGCTCTCAGCCTCATGCCACCTTCTTTGGGTTGATGGAACTTCTGAGAAAATGGGTTATGAGTTATAGAGCGTCACGCTTTGCCAACCTCTGAAAACTCCAATATTCATGTCTGTGGTTTCAGGCAAAAATATTCTAGTACTGTAATTCTAGAAAGAGAACAAATTAGAAAGATTGCTCTGCAAATGTCAAAATAAATTCCAAGACATCTCTTTCCCCATGTTTACCATACAATTCCCTGTGACCATAATTGAAACTATAAAGTCAGACACTCTTGGATTGACCCTTCATCACCACTCCTTACTACCTATGGGAACTTGGGCAAGATACTTAACCTCTCTTGGTCTCAGTTTCATTATATTTAAAATTAGGATTATTATTTGTATCTCACAGGTTGTAGTAAGAATATATGGAAAACTGGTACATGGTATTTAATCAATGGTAGCTATTTTTATAATGATAACTTCCACATTGCTCATTTCCATCATCTGCCTGCTAATAGGCACTGTTCTATTTTGTGTCCATCTGTACATGATCTCTATGTCTGCCTTTGCTATGGTCTAAATGTTATTGTACCCCCAAAATGCATACAACAAAATCCTGACCTATAAGATAATGGCATTAGGAGGTGGATATTTGAAAGGTGATTAGGTAACAGGAGCAGGACTGTCATGAGTAGGATTAGTGCCTTTATAAAAGAGTCTCTAGAGAGATCTCTCCTCTTTTCTACCACCCGAGGACACAGCAAAAAGACAGCTGTTTACAAGTCAGGACGTGAGCCCCTCCCAGACACTGAATCTGGAAGCATCTCGATCTTGGACTTCTCAGCTTCCAGAACTGAGAAAGATAAATTTCTGTTGTTTATATGCCACCTAGTTTATGGCATTTTGTTATAGTAGCCTGCATGGACTAAGACAGAGAACTGGTACCAAGAAGTGGGGGCACTGCCATAACAAATACCTAAAAATGTGGAAGTGGCTTTGGAATAGGATAATGGATAGAGATTGGAAGAGTTGTGAAGTGCATGTTAGAACAAACTTCTTAGAGAATACCTTAACAGATGTTGGTAGAAATATGGAAGGTAAAGGCCATGCTGATGAGATCTCAAATGGAAATGAGGAACGTGTTATTGGAGGAAAGACCATCTTGTTGTGAAGTGGCAAAAAACTTTGTTCAAATTGTGTTCGTGTCCAAGTATTTTGTAGAAGACAGAACGTGGGTAAGATGAAATTGGATATTTGAGAAAATATCTAAGCAAAATGTTGAAGGTATGGCTTGGCTTCTCTTGATGGCTTTTAGTAAAAGGCAAGAAGAGAAAAATGATTTAAAGATGAAATTGTTTATTAAAAAAGAAGCAGAACTTGAAGATTTGGAATATTCTCAGCCTATTCATTCTGAAAAGAATGAGAGAGCCTATCTGGGAGAGAACACAAAGGATGTGGTCAAGATTAACTGATAGGGAGATTAGTTAGTTATTTAAACAGAAGCCAGGAACTATCGTCTAAGACAATAGAAGAATGATCCAGAGTCAATTTGCATTACAGGTCTAGGGTGCAAGAGCCCCAGCAAGGGTGGAGCCACTGGAGAGAGCCCTCATTAGGGCAATGCCTAGTGGAGTCATGGGGCCAGGGCCACTTTTGTGATCTCAGACAGGTAGACCCACCAAAGTGAAATTCCATCCCCAGGGAGCTGTGGTCTCCAGACAGAGGAACAGAGCTGCCACACAGATTGGGCCACTTCAGAGAACTGCTACAAGAATGGGACCACCTAAAGTTGTGGGATTAGGGTTGCTTGGAACCTTGGCGGCCTATTTACTGACCTGAAAAGCTGTTGGGGTGCCACCCCAGTGGGGCCAGAATGTGAGACTCCTGGCTCAGTGAGTCTGGAAGGCAGGATTCCCATCTCAGCGTGCATGGACGGTAGAGCATTAAGTCAAAGATTACCTTCAAACCCTAAGGCTTTGGAGCTCCTTGGGATCTGTCACTCATTTCTTCTTTCCTATTTTCCCTTTTGGAATGGGAATGTCTGTCCTGTGCCTGTCACACCATTGTTTCTTGGAAAAGTGTAACTTCTTTGATTTCATAAGTTCGCAGGTGAATGGGAATTTGCCTCCTGAGGCAAATCATACCTTAAGTCTCACCCATATCTGATTTAAGTAATATTTATATGAGACTTTGGACTTTAGACTTTTGAGTTACTGCTGGAGCAAGTTAAGATTTTGGAGCTATTGGGATGGGATGAATATATTTTGCAGGATTGAAGGACATAAATTTTGGGGGCCAAGGGACAGAGGGCTATGGTCCAAATGTTTGTGTCCCTCTAAAATTTATATGTAGAAATCCTCACCTCTAAGGTGATTGTATTAGGAGGTGGAATCTTTGGGAAGTAATTAGGTCATGGGGATGAAGCTTTCATGGATGAGATTAGTGCCCTTACAATAGAGACTCCAGAGAGCTCCTTTGCCCATTTTGCAATGTGAGGACACAGTGAAAAAGTGTGAAAGAGTGCTGTTTAGGACGCAAACCCTCACCAAACACTGAATCTGCCAACACCTTGATCTTGGACTTCCAAGCCTCCCGAATTGTGAGAAATAAATTTCTGTGTTTCTAAGCCACTAAGTCTATGATATTTTTGTAGCAGTTTGAATGGACTATTGGAATAAGACAACCTTATTACCATCATCAGTAATCAACTTTCTCCTTCTTTTCCCAACCCCTGCTAGGGATGGACTCTGCCATATGTTATGTACAATGGCCTTGAAGAAGAAGGGGAGATTTAAGAGTAATTTCAGTATAACGTGTGGTTAGAAGTATGGACTTGAGTCAAACTATTGGGTTTATAATTCAGGGTCTGCCATTTACACGATATCTCTTTCTCTGGATAAGTGGATTATTCTTTCTGTGCCTAGCCTTCTTCATTTGTAAAACGGTGTATTAGTCTGTTCTCATGCTGCTAATAAAGACATACCCAAGACTGGGTAATGAGACTGGGTAATTTATAAAGGAAAGAGGATTGAGGGACTCACAGTTCCACATGGCTGGGGAGGGCTTACAATCATGGCAAAAGGCAAAGGAGAAGGATCCTATATGGCAGCAGGCAAGAAAGTGTGTGCAGGGGAACTCCCCTTTATAAAACCATCAGATCTTGTGAGATGTATTCACTATCACAAGAACATCATAGGAAAACCTGTCCCCATGATTAAATTATCTCTCACCAGGTCCCTCCCACGACATGTGGGGATTATGGGAGCTGCAATTCAAGATGAAATTTGAGTGGGGACACAGCTAAACCATGTCAAATTGTGAGGTAATAAATAATATTTATTTTATAGAGTGGTTGTATTAAGTGATTTAATACATATATATTGTTTAGAATATTAAATGTATTAAAAAACAGTTGACATATTATTGCAAATACATCAACTTTTGAATTAATCTTTCTTTTCTCATACTTAGAACTTATTTCATTTCTGTTTATATTTTTATCAGTTAATATTCCCTATATGGCTATGAGTTTCTCAAAGATAAGAATGCCTTATTCATGTAACACAAATGACCATAGATTTCCACTCTTCTTTACTACATATTACTTGCTTAGTGGTGTTTTGTTGTCATTTATGTTCTTTTTACATATTAGGGAGTTTATGGATGTTGTCCACAGATATATACCATAGAATATTATATATATATCACATATATATACCATAGAATATTATATATATCACATATATATACCATAGAATATTATATATCACACATATACCATAGAATACTGTATATATCACATATATATACCATATTACCATAGAATATATGTATCACACATATATACCATAGAATATTATATATATACCATATGTATGTGATAAATATAAAACTTGTATATATACACACATACATATACCATAGAATATTATATATAATCACATATATATACCATATGTATATCACATTTTCTTTATACAATCATCTGTTAATGGACACTTCAGTTGATTCTGTGACTTTACTATTATGAATAGTGCTGTGACAAACCATACAAGGGCAGGTATCTTTCTGATGTAATAATACCTACTCTTGTATGTTTATCACAGTACTATTCACAATAGCAAAATAATAGAATTTGCTATAATCACAATAGCAAAATAATAGAATTTGCTATAATCCTACACAGTAGTGGGATTGCTAGATTGAATGGCAGTCCTATATTCAGTTCTTTAAGACATCGTCATACTGTTTTTCATAAATTTGCTACTAATTTACATTCTTACCAACAGTGTATAAGCATTCTCTTTTTCTCTGCATCCCTGCCAACATCTATTGTTTTCTGACTTTTTAATAACAGCCATTCTGACCGGTCTAAGATGGTATCTCTTGTGGTTTTGACTTGCATTTCTCTGTTGATTAGTTATGTTGAGCCCTTTTTCATGTTTGTTGGCTGCTTATATGTTTTCTTCTGAAAATTATTAGTTCATGTTCTTTGCTCCCTTTTTAATTGGGTTATTTGTTTATTTCTTGTTGAACTATTTGAGTTCTTTGTAGATTCTGAATATTAGCCCTTTGTTGGATGCATAGTTTGTAAATATCTTCTTCCATTCTGTGCTTTTCTGTTTGTTATGTTGATTGTTTTGCTTGTCAGAAGCTTTTAGGTTTAATTAAGTCTCATTTGTTTATCTTCATTTTTGTAGCATTTGTTTTTGAAGACTTGGTTATAAGTATTTTGCCAAGGCCAATATCCAGAAGAGTTTTTCCCAGATTTTCTTCAAGGATATTGATAGTTTCAAGTTCTATATTTAGGTCTTTAATTAATCTTGAGTTGATTTTTGTATATGGTGAGAGGTATGTGTTCAAGTTTATTCTTCTGCAGATGGTTATCCAACTTTCCCAGCATCATTTATTGAATAGAATGTTCTTTCCTGACCATATATTTTTGTTGACTTCATCAAAGATCAGTTGGTTGTAGGTATGTGGCTCTATTTCTGGGTTCTCCGTTGTGTTCCATTGATCTATGTGACTATTTTTATTTTTATACTAGTACCTTCTGTTTTAGTCACTATAGCTTAGTAGTATAATTTGAAGTCAGGTAATATAATGCCTCCAGCATTGTTCTTTTTGCTTAGGATTGCTTTGACTATTTAAGCTCTTTTTTGGTTCCATATTAATTTTATGATTTATTCCCCTAATTCTGTGAAAAATGACATTGGTAACTCGATAGGGATTGCCTTGAATCTATGAATTGCTTTGGGCAGTATGGTCATTTTAACTACATTTATCCTTGCAATCTGTAAGCATGGGATGTTTTCCCGTTTGTTTATGTCATCTGCAATTTATTTTACTAGTGTTTTATAGTTCTCCTTATAGAGATACTTTACCTCCTTGGTTAAATATATTCCTAGCTATTTTATTTGTTTTATAACTAGTGTAAATGGAATTGCCTTCTGATTTTGTCTTTGGCTGGATCATTATTAGTGTATAGAAATGCCACTGATTTCTGTACATAGTTTCATGTCCTGAAACTACTCAATTCATTTATCAAATGTAAGAGTTTTTTGGTGGAGTCTCCAGATGTTACTAGATATAAGATCATATATCATCAGTGAACAAGGATCATTTGACTTACTCTTTTCCAATTTGGATGGCTTTTACTTTTATTTTTTTCTTGCCTGATTACTCCAGTGAGAACTTACAGTACTATGTTGAATAAGAGTGGTGAAAGTGGGGCTGGGTGCAGTGGCTCACATCTGTAATCCCAGCAATTTGGAAGGCTGAGACGGGTGGATCACCTGAGGTCAGGAGTTCAAGACCAGCCTGGCCAACATGGTAAAACCCCATCTCAACTAAAAGTACAAAAATTAGCCACGCATGGTGATGCTTGCCTGTAATCCCAGCTACTTGGGAGGCTGAGGCAAGAGAATCACTTGAACCCAGGAGGCGGAGGTTGCAGTGAGCTGAGATTGTACCATTGCACTCCAGCCTGGGCAAGAAGAGAGAAACTCCATCTCAAAAAAAAAAAAAAAAAAAAAAGAGGGTGAAAGTGGGCATCTTCTCTTGTTCCAGTTCTTAGAGGGAATGCTTTTAACTTTTCTCGTTAAGTATGATGTTGGCTGTGGGTTTGTCATATATTGCCTTTTTTACATTGAGATATGTTTCTTCTGTGGCTAGTTTGTTAAGGAATTTTATCACAAAGCGATGCTGAATTTTATTTACTACTTTTTCTGCATCTATTGAGATGATCATTTGGTTTTTGTCCTCCACCCTGTTTATATAATGTATCACATTTATTGATTTGCATATGTTTAACCATCTGTACATCTCTGGAATAAATCCCACCTGATCCTGGTGATATGTTTTGACTCTGTGTCCCCACCCAAATCTCATCTGAATTTGTAATTCCCATGTGTCAGGGAAGGGCCCTGGTGGGAGATGATTGAATCGTGGGAGCAGACTTCTCCTTTGCTGTTCTTGCATTAGTGAGTTCTCACAAGATCTGGTTGTTTCAAAGTGTGTGGCACTTCCCCCTTCACTCCCTCTTTCTCTCCTGCTATGCCATGGTAAGACATGCTTACTTCCCCTTCACCTTCTCCCTTGATTGTAAATTTCCTGAGGCTTCACAGTCATGCTTCCCATTAAGCCTGTGGAACTGTGAGTCAATTAAACCTCTTTTCTTCACAAATTACCCAGTCTCAGGTAGTTCTTTATAGAAGTGTGAAAATTGACTAATACAGAAAATTGGTGCCCAAGTGACCTATTGCTATAAAGATACTTGAAAATGTGGAAGTGTCTTTGGAAGTGGGTAATGGGAAGAGGTTGGAAGAGTTTAGAGGGTTAAGATAGGAAGATGGGGGAAAGTTTGGAAGTTCCTAAAGACTTGTTGAGTGGTTATGACCAAAATGCTGATAGTGATATGAACAGTGAAGTCCAGGCTGAAGTGGTCTCAAATGGAGATAAGAAACCTATTGAGAACTGTAGTAAAGGTCACTCTTGCTATGCTTTAGCAAAGAGACTGGTGGCATTTTGCTCCTGCTGTAGAAATCTATGGAACTTTGAACTTGAGAGAGATAATTTAAGGTATCTGGCAGAAGAAATTTCTAAGTGGCAAAGCATTCAAGATGTGGCCTGGCTGCTCCTAACAGTGTACAGTCATATGTGTTCACAAAGAGATGGTCTGAAATTGAAACTTACGTTTCAAAAGGAAGCAGAGTATAAAAGTTTGAAAAATTTGCAGCCTGACCATGTAGGAGGAAAAAAAAAAACTTTTCTGAAGAGAAATTCAAGCCACTGGCTGCAAAAATTTGCATTAGTAAAAATGAACCAAATGTTAATTGCCAAGACAATGGAGAAAATGTCTCCAGGGCATATCAGAGATCTTGACAGCAGTCCATCTTATCACAGGTCCCGAGGCCTAGGAGGAAAAAATTGTTTCATGGGCTGGGCCCAGGGCCTTGCTGCTCTGTGCAGTCTTGGGACATGGCACCCTGTATCCAAGCCACTCCAGCTCCAGCCATGGCTGTTGCTTCAGAGGGTGCAAGCCCCAAGCCTTGGCAGCTTCCATGTGGTGTTGGGCCTGTGGGTGCACAGAAGGCAAGAATTTGGGAACCTCCGCCTAGATTTTAGAGGATGTACGGAAAAGCCTGTATGTCCAGGCAGAAGTCTACTGCATGGGTAGAACCTTCATGGAGAGCCTCTGCTAGGGCAGTCTGGAATGAAAATGTGGGGTTAAAGCCCCCACAGATTCCCCACTGGCACACTGTCTAGTGGAGCTGTGAGAAGAGGGCCACTGTCCTCCAGACCCCAGAATGGTAGATCCACCAACAGCTTGCACCATGGGCCTGGAAAAGCCTCAGCTACTCAACACCAACCCATGAAAGCAGCCAGGAGGGGGGCTGTACGCTGAAAAGCCACATGGGCGGAGCTGCCCAAGACCATGAGAACCCATCTGTTACATCAGTGTGCCCTGGATGTGAGACATGGAGTCCAAGGAGATTATTCTGGAGCTTTAATATTTAATGACTGCCCTGCTGGGCTTTGGACTTGCATGGGGCATGTGGCCATTTGTTTTGACCAGTTCCTCCTATTTGAAATGCAAGCATTTATCCAATGCCTGTATTCCCATTGTATCATGGAATTAACTAACTTGCTTTTGATTTTACAGGCTCATGGACAGAAGGGACTTGCCTTGCCTCAGGTTAGACTTTGGACTTGGACATTTAGGTTAATGCTGGAATGAGTTAAGACTTTGGGAGACTGCTGGAAAGACATGACTGCATTTTGAAATATGAGAAGAACATGAGATTTGGGACAGGCAATATGGTTTCACTCTGTGTCCCCACTCAAATCTCATCTTGAATTGTAATCCACATGTGTCAGGAAAGGGGCTTGGTGCTAGGTGATTAAATCATGGGGGTGGACTTTCCCCTTACTGTTCTTATGATAATGAGTGAGTTGTCATGAGATATGGTTATTTGAAAGTGTGTGGCACAGCTCCTTTCTCTAACTTTCTCTTGTTCTCTCATGGTAAAATATGCTTCTTTGCCTTTCATCTTCTACCATGATTGTAAGTTACCTGAGGCTTCCCAGTCATGCTTCCTGTTAAACCTGTGAGTTATTTGTTATTTTTTTCCCTTCAAACTATAGGTTTAGTTCTTGTTTTTTGTAATTCCTTGAAATGTGATGTTAGGTTTTTAATTACTGATCTTTCTACTTTTTTGATGTAGGTATTTAATGCTAAAAACGTCCCTTTTAGCACTGCTTTTGCTGTATCCCACAGGTTTTGGTATACTGTGTTGTCAATTTAACTCACAGAGAAAAATTTTAAAATTTCCAGCCTAACTTCTTCATTGATCCAGTGATCATTCAGGAAAATAATGCTTAATTTCTATGTATTTGTATAGTTTGTGAAGGTCTTCATTGTATTGATTTCTGGCTTTATTCTACTGTGGTCTGAGAAGATATTTGATACAATTTTGATTTTTAAAAAAAACTTTAAGACTTGTTTTATGGCCTAATACATGGTCTATCTTGGAGAATGTTCCATGTGCTGATGAGAAGAATGTGTATTCTGTAGTTGTTGGATATAATTTTCTGTAAATGTCTGTTAAGTTTATTTAGTCTAAAATCCAATCTAAGCCTAATGCTTACTTGCTTATTTTTTGTCTTGATGATCTGTCTAGTGCTATGAGAGAGGTGTTAAAGTCCCCCACTATTATTGTATTGCTATCTCTTTTGTTAGGTCTAGTAATAGTGTGTGTGTGTGTGTGTGTGTGTGTGTGTGAATCTGAGTGCTCCAATGTTGGGTGCATGTACACTTAGAATTATTAGAATCTGTTTTTGAATTGATCACTTTGTCATTATATAATGATCTTCTTTTTTATTACTTTTTTTTAATTTAAAATGTTCTATTTATTTAAATATAGGTAGTCCTGTTTGCTTTTGGTTTCCATTTGTGTGGAATATCTTTTTCCACCCCTTTACTTTTAGTTTATATGTGTCTTTACAGGTAAGGTAAATTTCTTGTAGGCAGCATATCATTAGATCATGTTTTTTTGATTCATCTTCCAATCTGTATCTTTTAAGTGGAGAATTTAATCCATTTACATTCAAGGTTAATATTAACAGGTGAGGCTTTGTTTCTGTCATATTGCTAATTATTTTAAAGTTGTTTTATAAATTCATTTCTTTTTTCTGTCTTTTTGTCTTTGTGGTTTGATGAAATTCTATCTTATTGGCATTTGATTATTTTCCTTCTTTGTGTGATTGTATTATGAATATTGTGAGTTTTATATTTTCATGTGTTTTTATGCTGGTGAATAGCAACCTTTCATTTCCATGTTTAAGACGCCTCTGAGCATTTCTTCTAGGTCTGGCCTAGTGGTGACAAATTCCTTCAGCATTTGTTGGTATGGGAAAGACTTTATTTCATTTATGAAGCTTTATTTGGCAAGATATGCAATTCTTGGTGGACAGTTTTTACTTCCAACAATTTGAAAATGTCATTCCATTCTCTTCTAGCCTGGAGGTTTTCTGCTAAAAAGTCCACTGTTAGTCTGATGGGATTTCCTTTATAGGTGACTATATGCTTTTCTCTTTTTAATTTTAAAAATCTTTTATTCACTTTGACTTTAGACATTTCAAATATAGTATGCTGTGGTGAATTCCTTTTTGAATATATTTGACTGGGGATTGGTGGGCCTTCTATGTCTGGATTTCTGACTCTCTTGATAGACATGGGAAGTTTTCATTGATTATTTTCTTAAATAGATTTTCTGAGCTTTTTATTCTCTCTTTCCCCTAGGGAATATCAATAATTTGTAACTCTGATTGTTTTATGTGATTCCAGATGTCTTGAAGACTTTGTTCTTTTTTTTTTTTTTTTTTTTTTTTTTTTTTTTTTTTTTTTTTTGCCTGCTTGGATTAGTTTTAAAAAAACTGTCTTTAAGTTCTGAGATTATTTCTTCTTCTTGCTCTGGTCTATAATTAAAGCTTTTGAATGTCTTTTGTATTTCTTTCAATGAATTTATTTCCAGAATTTCTACTTTTGTTTTCCTAAAGTTATCTATCTTCTTGGTAAATTTCTTACTTATATTCTGAATTGATTTTCTGATTTCTTTGTATTGGTTTTCAGATTTCTCTTGCATCTGATTGAGCTCCTTTTAAATCAATATTTTAAATTTTTATCTGGCATTTCAAGGAATTCTTTTTAAATGGAATATGTTGCTAAATAATCATTGTAGTCCTTTGGTAGTGTCATATTTCTCTTTTTCTCATGTTTTCTGTATTCTTCCATTGATATCTGTGCATCTGGTATAGCAGTTACAAGTTTTAATTGTAGGGCAGAATTTTTTCCTGAAAATGTACGTATGTTGTTGATTCAGTAGTATACTTTGGCTTTAATTTTGTGTGACTTATGATAGTATAATCTTTGTATGCCTACTTTGGTTAAAATGTAGTGGTCAGTGGTATCTGTAATTTCCTCAGTGGTTTAGGGTACAGTTATTAGATGAGGTTGTGGTGAAGTTTTTCTGGGAACTTTATCACCAACTGACCCAGTCTTTTGGCCCCAGTGGTGGAAGCAGTTGGGCGAATGTGTCTGTTTTTAGGCCCCAGAGCAGCAACCACTAACACACTGGCTCTGGTGTTAGTGGTTTCTGAAGGGCTGATTCTTGGGCCTCCAGATAGCTTGTTTATAAGCCAGTAGTGAGAGTGGTGAGCCAAGTGTGTGGGTGGGTTCTCAGACCCTTGGGCAGCTGGTGTCATGCAGGTGATTGCAGTGGCAGTGGTAGAGCAATCCAGTGGGACCCAAGCAGTCCATATTGGTGTTCCTGGTAGCTGTGATAGGTTGGGTGAGCTAGTCCCCAATCCTACAGTGGCCTATGGCAGAGCACTGGGTATTGTTCTAAGTGTGCTTATGAGAGCTTGTTCTTCCCTGTCCATCCCCCAGCTGGGTGGTGGCCTCAGCTGCATCACCTTGAACTTGGCCCATGTTAAAATGGTGCCAGTCATGGGCTTGTGACCAGAGAGGGCCCCACACTCAGGTGAGCCGCCTGGGTAAGAAGCTGTATAAGGAGTGTGGTCTGCTCAAATCTCAGTTTCACAGGAGCCCATAGCAGGGAAATGGATATTGTCCGAGGTACTCACAGGAGAGTCCACTTTCCTTGCCCCTCTTTGGCTGGGTGGTGGCTGCTGCTGCATCACCCTGAACTCAGTCTGACGGTGAGGTGCAGCCCAGTGTTAAACTCTGAAAATGGCACCCTGGGCACGTGACAAGAGATGGAAAGACCCCTCAAGCAAGCAGGGGGGCACGAAGCTGTGGGGAATGTAGTCTATTCGCATCTCAGTCTCACAGCAGCCCATTGCAGGGCAGTGAATATTGTCCTAGATATATGCATAGGAGAGCTGGGCCCCCTGTCCTTCCTTGGCTAAGTGGGAGCTGCAGACATGTCAGCTTAAACTCAGCCTGAGGGTGGAGGGCAGCCTGGAATTAAACTCTCAAAATGACACCTTGAGGGGCAGGGATCCTCCCAGGTAAGCAGTGTGGGAAGAAGTTTTGCGGAATGTGGCCTGCTCACAACTCAGTCTCACAGCAGCCTATTGCAGGGTATTATCCTAGATGTGTTTAGGAGGGCCTGTGTGTTAATCCATTCTCCTACTACTATAAAGACATACCTGAGACTGGGTAGTTTATGGAGAAAAGAGGTTTAATTGACTCATAGTTTTGCAGGCTGTACAGGAGGCTTGGCTGCAGAGGCCTCAGGAAACTTACAATCATGGCAGAAGGGGAAGAGGAAGGAGGCACGATCTTCACATGATGGAGCAGGAGAGAGAGGACAAGCAAAGGGGGAAGTGCTATACACTTTAAACAACCAGATCTTATGAGAACTCACTCACTATCATGAGAACAGTAAGGTGTATGTTCACCCCCAGGATCCAGTCACCTACCAGGCCCCTCCTCCAACAGTGATGATTACAATTTATCATGAGATTTGGGCAGTGACACGAGCCAAACCATATCAGCCTGGTTTCCCTGAGGACCAGAGAGGGTGAGGTCTCTCCTAGGCATGTAGTATGGGCAAGAAGATGTGGGAAGTGCAGTCTTCTCATGTCTCAGTCTCAACAGCAGCTCATATCAGGGCAGCAGGGTCACTTCCAGGGGTGTGTGAGAGTCTCACTCTCCCTCCTTGGAGCAGTGCAGTGGTCACAGCCATGTCTGTAGATCCTGATATCTAGCCTTTCAAAATTGCACCCTGCTGAGGCTGCTCTAGGTCTGGGTGCCCATGGGATTCTCTGTGGGCTCCCTTTCTGGAGCAACATCTGTGTGCAATCTTTAGGCAACACCATGTGTCAGACCCAGTGGGTCAAGGATTTTTCTTGTACCCAAGATCATAAAAGCCAAGCCCTGTGGTTTTCTCTCTTACTGTTTCCCTGCATCTAGGAATCTCTCCTGGCTATCTGTCAATTTCCAGATGGGCAAGCTGCCTCAAACCCTTTCCTTACTTCTGTTGATTTCCATCTCTTCTCTGGTGAATGTTAGCATTCTCTCGTAGACAATCTGTTTGAAATGTGAGTATCTACTTACTATTCTGATTCTTCTCCATGGAGGAGGCACATACTACCTGCATCCAGTAAGCCACCTTGATCCAAAATCTGGCTTCTTTTTGCTATTGTACAGGAGCAGCAATGGATTGGTCAAAGTGACTAGATTGCCAGTGAGTTAAATACGCATGACTGAAAATCAGCACTCCTTGCCTAGCCTGTTCTCAGTAAGGTCTCGGTTCTCAGTAGAGTCTGCCAAATGGGTTAATTTATATTAGAGGAGGCTTCACCTGCTCATCCCATCTCATGTGCATTCACCTCCTCCTGATGGGTACTCTTTTTTCCAACTTTCCATGGCCACCTTTGCCTGAAGATTCAGCTATAAATCCTTTTTCAA
Source organism: Pan troglodytes (assembly GCF_028858775.2). Lineage (NCBI taxonomy): Eukaryota > Metazoa > Chordata > Mammalia > Primates > Hominidae > Pan > Pan troglodytes. Next base: position 19,162,574 of record NC_072420.2, read on the forward strand.
ACTTGACAAGCACAGCGTTTCAAAACATAACCCTAATTTATTTTACCAATCTTGTTGCTCACATACCTCTGTATTATGTGCTTTAGCTAGTAGACAATTTGATGCTTCCTTTTCAAATCTTTCGTTTATCCTGTTCTTACAGTTAGCAGTTTCCTCTCTCTAGCTATCCTGCCTCTTCTCTCTTATCTTTCTTTTATTTTCTTGTTATTTTTGAATATATAGATATTATTTATTAATTTATGTTTTCTTCAGCTTCATAACATTTATGTGTCATTTATAAACTTTAGAACTTTGTTAGAAGTTTAATTTATCTTCTGTTTTTATAGTGAGTAGAGAGAATTATTTTCACATTTATATTGCTCTAAATCATGCTAGCCAAGGAATAATTTATCTCATTAATTTATAACAAAATCTGTTTGTCACAGCATGTGAAATATGAAAACACCATATACAATTACACAGTATATTCTATTTTCTAAATAAACATATGGATGCATTTTATTTTACAACTTGAATTATATTATCTCTATTACTTATTCAAGGATATGGAATAATTTTTACTTTCTGCTTCAAGACTACAGATTGAGCTCATGTGGTGCGTATCTTTTCTTTCTGAGACACCATTAAAATGACAATAAAGAAATAAAAAGCTTTTACACTTACAACAAAGAAGAGGATAGGAGAATTCTACAGGAAACAGGATATTTCAACACATTTATTGCAAATAGAAATGAGATAGATGAGTTTATCTTGATAAGCCAAAGCATAGGAAGCTTCCACTGTAAATATTTATGAAAAGTTTTACAGTGGAAGAGGGTTACAGACTAAGAGATTGCAAGATAAATGAATAGCAAGAGTGAAAAATGAGCCCTAAATTAGTGGCATTAATTGGTGGTTTTCTGGGGTCATGATGAAAGTACTCAACAACTGATACAATAAACAATATTAATTAGTCAGCTGGATATTCACAAGAAACATCAAACAATAACCCTACCAGTGCATACTGACTAATTACAACTCTTGTATGCTTACACATGTAACAGTTTACTTGAGCATAGAATGGCTAGAAGCTTAGTATTTTACCCTGGCCAAACAAACAGAAGGACAAAAACATAAAACATGGGCAAAACCCAAAACCAATAGATATTTCTTCTTTACAGTAATGTTAGGAGCTGAATAGGAGTACCTAGAGTGGATAATATGTCTTTTGTCTACTTAGGAGACCCTGGTTCTGTGCCAAGGATGCCTATTTATAGTGGATCCAAGAGCCTGCTGGTCAACAAGCCCTGCCAGGGTGCTAAAAACATTAGGCATTTGAGAAAGGCTTGAAACATAAAAGAGAAAGATGAAGATGATTGAACAGGATAACCATGTCCTAGGGGAAATAGAGATATTTCAGGTAATAGAAGATAACTTAAAAAATATTTCAGTTGAGAACTTCAAAATAATTGAAATATATTACATCCCTAAAATAACAACAGTGTGCAAAGAAATTCAGAAAAGAATCTAAACTAAAGTGGAGGAAGTCTGCCACAGAGAGAATGAAAGAGGAATATAGAAAATATGAAAAGGAAAATAAAAAAATGTAGAGTATAACTTTAAGAGTTTCAGAAACTTGCTATTATAATTTCCAGAAAAAAAAAAAAAAAAAAAAAAACTAAGGCAGGTTACAGTATATTAAAGCTATAGGGGCACAGCAAGATGGCAGAGTAGAAGCCTACATTGTATGTCTCCACTGATGGAACACCAAATTTTAACAACTATCTGCACACAGTAAAGCACCACCACAAGAACCCCAAATCAGGTGAGCAGTCATAGGACCTGGTTTTAACTTCATATCATTAAAAAAGACATTGAGGACAAAACAGGCATCTTGAATCACAGACACCACCACTGCTCCATTTCCTGGCAGTGACCGTCTGGCCTGCAGAGAGACTCTGTGCACTTTGGGGAGGGAAAGCACAGCAACTGGGGGACTTTGCATTGATCTCAATGTTTCCCTGTCACAGAAGAGAATAAAGCCATGCTTGGCTTAGCCAGTGCCCACATACAGAGGGAACATTTGGACCAGCCCTAGCTAGAGGGAATTGCCCATCCCAGCAATTGGAACTTCAGTTTCTCAGCAACCCGTGGCACCATGAGCTGAAGTGCTCTGGGATCCCAGGTAAACCTGAAAAGCAGTCGAGGACACCTAGGACACAAGGACTGCAATGACTTGGCAACTCAGTGCTAGGCTGGGCTTAGAGCCAGTGAACTAAGGTGGCACATGACCTAGGGAGACTCCAGTAGGTATGATTAAGGAAGGGCTTGCACCATCTTTCCCTAAACCCCAGGCAGTACAGCTTATAGCAATGAAAGTGACTCCTTTGCTTCTGCTTAAGGAGAGGAGAGCAAAGTGTATGGAGGACTTTGTCTTGTCTCTTTAGGTACCAGTGCAGCCACAGTAGGATAGGGCACTAAGCAGACTCATGAGCCCCCCTCTCCAAACCCTAGCTCCCAGACAACGTGCATCTTAGATACCACCTCAACCACAGTGAGGTAGAGAAACAAGCTGGGCATTGGGGTCCTCAAATTCAGGCCTAGACTCGTGGACAACATTTCTGATCCTGTCCTGGGCGAGAAAGGAGCCCACTGCCCTGAAGAGTGAGTCCCAGGCAGCATTCACCACAAGCTGATGAAAGAGCCCTTGGGCTTTAAGCAAACATTGCCAGTAGCCTGGCAGAATGCCCCGTGGACCAGTAGTGGTGGTGACGGCCGCAGGGAGAGGCTCCTCTGCCTGTGGAAAGGGGAAGGAAAAGTGGGAAGGACTTTGTATCGTGGTTTGAGTGCCAGCTTAGCTACAGTAGAATAGAGCAACTGGTAAATTGCGGAAATTTTTGACTTCAATCTCTGGCTCCCAGGTAGCATCTCTGGACACATTCAGGCCCTGGGGGAAATCACCATCCTGAAGAGAAGGGCCTTGGGCAAGGTCCAGTGCTGTGCTGGTTTCAGGTCTAACCCAGAGCAGTTCCAATGTTGGTGGCCACGGAAATGCTTACATCATCACACCCCCAGTTCCAAGTGGCTCAGTAGATGGAGAATCTATATGTTTGTGAGAAAGTAAGGGGAAAAAAAACCCCAAGGTCTCTGCCTGGTAATCCAGAGAATTCCTTTGAGTCTTATGCAAGACCACCAAGGTGGTACCTCTGTGAATGTGCAAAAACCACAGCATTATTAGGCTTGGGGCCTAAGTCCCATTAAATACCTGGAAAGCCTTCCCAAGAAAGACAGGCACAAACAAGCCCAGACTGTGAAGACTACCATAAATAGCTAACTCTTCAATACCCAGACAATGAAGAATATCTACAAGCATCAAAACCATCCAGGAAAACAAGACCTCACCAAATGATCTAAGTAAGGCACCAGGGACTAATTCTGGTAAAACAGAGATATGTGGCCTTTCAGACAGAGAATTCAAAATAGCTGTGTTGAGGAAACTTGAAGATAACACAGAAAATGAATTCAGGATTCTATCAGATACAGTTAAAAAGATTGAAATAATTAAAAAGAATCAAGAAGGAATTCTAGAGTTAAAAAATGCAATTGACATTCCCAAGAAGGCATGCCTTTTAGTAGCAGAATAGATTATGCAGAAGCAAGAGTTAGTGAACTTGAAGACAGGCTATTTGAAAATACAAAGTCAGAGGAGACAAAGAAAAAAGAACACAAAACAGTAAAGCTCACCTATAAGATCTAGAAAATAGCCTCAAAAGGTCAAACCATAGAGTTCTTGGCCTTAAGGCCTCTTCTTCTTTAAAGAAGAGGTAAAGAAAGAGATGGGGTGGGAAATTTATTCAAAGGGATAATAACAGAAAACTCCCCAAACCTAGAGAAAGATATCAACATTCAAGTACGAGAAGGTTATAGAACACCAAGCAGATTGATCCCAAAGAAGACTACATATAGGAATTTAATCAAACCCCAAAGGTCAAGTATAAAAAAGGGATCCTAAAAGCAGCAAGAGAAAAGAAACAAATAACATACAATGGTGCTTCAATGCATCTGGTAGCAGACTTTTCAATAGAAACCTTACAGGCCAGGAGAGAGTGGCATGACATATTTAAAGTTATGAAAAAAAAAAACACTTTTACCCTAGAATAATGTATTAAGTGAAATATCCTTTAAGCATGAATGAGGTGTAAAGACCTTCCCAGGCAAACAAAAGCTGAAGGATTTTATCAACACCAGACCTGTCCTACAAGAAATCTAAAGGGAGTTCTTTAATCTGAAAGAAAAGAATGATAATGAGTAAGAAGAAATCATTTAAAGGTACAAAAGTCCTGGTAATAATAAATACACAGAAAACCACAGAATAGTATAATACTGTAATTGTGGTATGTAAATTTCTCTTAAGTAGAAAGAATAAATTATGAACCAATCAAAAAGAATAACTACAACATACTTTCAATAAGTAGACAGTACAATGAGATATAAAGATAAGCAATAACAAAGTTAAAATGCAAGAAAATAAAGTTAGAGTTTTTATTAGTTTTCTTTTTGCATGTTTGTTTATGCAATCAGTGTTAAGTTGTCATCAGTTTAAAATAATAGATTATATGACAGTATTTGGAAGTCTACAATGGATACACAAAAAATAAAAAGCAAGAAATTAAAGCATACCACCAGAGAAAATCATCTTCACTAAAAGACAGGAAGGAAGGAAAGAAGAAAGAGATGACTGGGAAACAACCTGAAAACACATAACAAATGGCAGGAGTAATTCCCTACTTATCAATAATAACATTGCATGTAAATGGACTAAACTCTCCAATAAAAAGACATACACTTGCTGAATGGAAGATCCAATGATCTATGCTTACAGGAAACACACTTCACCTATAAAGATACACATAGACTGAAAATAAAGACATGGAAAAAAGATATTCTATTCCAATGGAAACAAAAAAAGCAATAATGTTATACTTATTCAGACAAAATAGATTTCAAGACAAAAACTGTAAGAAGAGACAAAAAAGGTCACTATATAATGATAAAAGGATCAATTCAGCAACAGAATATAACAACTTTAAATATATATGCACCAAACACTGGAGCACCCAGATATATAAAACAAATATTATAGCTAAAGAGAGAGATATATCTCAATACAATAATAGCTAGAGACTTCAACACCTACATTCCACATTGGACAGATCTAGACAGAAAATAACAAAGAAGCTTTGGACTTAATCTGAACTATAGAACAAATTGGCCTAAGAGATATTTACAGAACATTTTATCCAATGGTTACAGAATACACATTCTTCTCCTCAGCACATAGATTATTCTCAAGGATAAACCATATGTTAGGTCACAAAACAAGTGTCAAAACATTCAAAAATTGAAATAAGCATATTTTCTAACGATAATGGAATAAAACTAGACACCAATAAAGAGGAATTTTGGAAATGATGAAAACACATGAAAATTAAGCAATATGCTTCTGAATAACCAGGGGGTCAATGAATAAATTAAGAAGGAAACTGAAAACTTTCTGGAAACAAATTATAATGGAAACACAACATACCAAAACCTATGGGATACAGCAAAAGCAGTACTAAGAGAAATTTATAGCTATAAATGCCTACATCAAAAAAAAAAAGCTTAAATAACCTAATAGCACATCTTAATAAACTGGAAAAACAAGAGGGAACCAAACACAAAATTAGTAACAGAAAAAAAATAATAACCAGGGGTGGTGTCTCACTCCTGTAATCCCAGCACTTTGAGAGGCTGAAGCAGGCAGATCTCCTGAGGTTAGGAGTTCAAGACCAGGCTGGCCAAAATGGTGAAACCCCATCTCTACTAAAAATAAAAAAATTAGCTGGGTATGGTGACGCATGCCTGTAGTCCCAGCTACTCAGGAGGCTGAGGCAGGAGAATCACTTGAATCTGGGAAGCAGAGGTTGCAGTGAGCCAAGATCACACCACTGCACTCTAGCCTGGATGACAGAGTGAGACTTTGTCTCAAAAAAAAAGAAGGAAAGAAAAATAATAAAAGAGCACAAATAAATAAATTTGAAATGAAGAAAACAATACAAAAGATCAATGAACCAAAAATTTGGCTTTTTGAAAAGTTAAACAAAATTGACAAACCTTTAGACAGACAAACTGAGAGAAAAGGAGAGAAGATCCATATATATAAAATCAGAGATGAGAAAGGAGACATTACAGCTGATACCACAGAAATTCAAAGAATCATTAATGGCTACATTGAGCAACTATATGCAAGTATATTTTAAAAAACTAAAAGAAATGGGTAAATTCCCTGACAGCTATAACCTATTAAGATTGAACCATTAAGAAATCCAAAACCTGAACATACCAATAACAAGTAATGAGATTGAACCCATATTAAAATGTCTTTCAGTAAAGTAAGCCTAGGACCCAATGGCTTCACTGTGAATCCTATCAAATATTTAAAGAAAAGCTAATACTAATCCTACTCAAACATTCTGAAAAATAGAGAAAGAGGGAGTATTTCCAAACTCATTCTGCAAGGCCAGTATTATCCTGATACCAAAAGCAGACAAAGACAGATTCAAAAAAGAAAACTGTAGGCCAATATCTCTGATGAATATTAATGCAATGATTCTCAAGAAAATACTAGCAAACTGAATCCAACAATACTTTGTAAAGATTATTTATCATGACCCAGTGGGATTTTTCCCAGGGATGCAAGGATGGTTCAACATATGCAAAACAATGAATGTAATATATCATCTCAAGAGAATGAGGAACAAAAACCATATGATCGTTTCAGTTGATATTAAACAGAATCTGATAAAGTTTAATATCCTTTCATGATAAATGTTTTGGGAAGTCAGGGACCCCGAAGTGAGGGACTGGCTGAAGCTGTGGCAGAAGAACATAAATTGTGAAGATTTCATGGACATTTATTAGTTCCCCAAATTAATACTTTTATAATTTCTTACGACTGTCTTTACTGCAATCTCTGAACATAAATTGTGAAGATTTCATGGACATTGATCACTCCACCAATCAATACTCTTGTAATTTCCTATCCCTGTCTTTAATCTCTTAATTCTGTCATCTTAAGCTAAGGATGTATGTCACCTCAGGACCCTGTGATGATTGTGTTATCTGTACAAATTGTTTGTAAAACGTGTGTTTGAACAATATGAAATCTGGGCATTCTAAAAAAGAACAGGATAATACGATTTTCAGGGAACAAGGGAGATAACCATGAGGTCTGACTGCCTGCGGGGCCGGGCAGAACAGAGTCATATTTCTCTTCTTGCGGAAAGAGAATAGGAGAAATATTGCTGAATTCTTTTCCCAGCAAGGAATAATCCTGGGAAAGGAATGTATTCCCAGGGGAGGTCTATAAATGGCCACTCTGGAGTGTCTGTCTTATGTGGTTGAAGATAAGGGATGAAATATGCCCTAGTCTCCTGCAGTGCCCTCAGGCTTGCTAGGATTAGGAAATTCCAGACTGGTGAATTCTAGTCAGACCGGTTGTCTGCTCTCAAACCCTGTTTCCTGTTAAGATGTTTATCAATGACAATGCATGCCCAGTGGGACATGAAACCTTATCAGTAATTCTAATTTCACCCTGGCCTTGTGATCTTGCTCTGCCATTTGCCTTGTGATCTTTTATTGCCTTTTGAAGCATGTGATCTCTGTGACCCACTCTCTATTCGTTCACTCCCTCCCCTTCTAAAATCCCTAATAAAAACTCACTGGTTTTGCAGCTCGAGGTCACCATCAGGGTCCTACCAATATGTGATGGCACCCTCGGAGGCCCAGCTATAAAATTTCTCTGTTTGTGCTCTTTCTCTTTATTTCTCAGACTGGCCGACACTTAGCAAAAATAGAAAAGAACCTACGTTGAAATATTGGGGGCTGGTTCCCCTGATAGATTAAAAACCCTAAAAAAATTGGGTATAGAAGGAATATATCTCAACATAATCAAAGCTGTATATGACAGACCCAAAGCTAGTATCATATTGCAAGAGGAAAAATAAAAAGCAATTTCTTTCAAATCTAGAACATGACAAGGATGCCTTCTTTCATAACTGTTATTTAAGACAGTACTGGAAGTCTTAGCTAGAACAATCAGACAAGAGAAAGGAATACAGGGCACTCAAATTGAAAAGGAAAAAGTCAAATCATCCTTGTTTGCAGATGATATAATCTTATATTTGGAAAAACCTAAAGAATCCACAAGAAAACTATTAAAACTGGTAAAACAAATTTAGTAAAGTTGCAGGATATAAAATCAATACACAAAAATCAGTAGCATTTCTACATGCCAACAGTGAACAAACTGAAAAACAGAAATAAAAAGGTAATCCCATTTACAATAGCCACAAATAAAATTAAATACCTAGGAATTAACCATGGAAGTGAAAGATCTTTACAAATGAAACGTATAAAACACTGATGAAAGAAATTGAAGAGATACCAAAAATGAAAAGATATTTCATGTTCATGGATTGGAAGAATCAATGTTATTAAAATATCCATACTACTCAAAGCAGTCTACAGAGTCAATGCAATCTCTATCAAAATACCAATGACATTCTTCACAGAAATAGGAAAAACCATCATAAAATTTATATGGAATAACAAAAGACCATAACAGCAAAAGATACCTTGAGCAAAAAGAACAAAACTAGTGGAATCACATTACTTGACTTAAAATTATACTATAGAGCTATAAAGAGTAAAACAGCATGTTACTGACATAAAAGCAGACACATAGACCAAAGGACCAGAATAGAGAATCCAGATACAAATTCACACACCTGCAGTAAACTAATTTTTGACAAACATGCCAAGAAAATTCACTGGGGAAAAGACAGTCACTTCAATAAATGGTGCTTGGAAAACTGGCTATGCAAAAAATTGAAACTAGACCCCTATGTCTCACCACATACAAAAATAAAATCTAAATGGATTAAAAACTTAGAAATCTAAGACCTCAGACTATAAAAATACTACAAAAAATTGAGGACACTCTTAGGACTTTGGTCTGGGCAAAAAATTATTGAGTAATACCCTACAAGCACAGGCAACCAGAGCAAAAAGGAACAAATGGGATCATATCAAGTTAAAAAGCTTTTTTAGAGCAAATTAAACAATTAAGAAAGTGAATAGACAACCCACAGAATGGGAGAAATATTTGCAGACTACCCATATGACAAGGAATTAATAACCAGAATATATAGGGACCTCAATAACTCTATAGGAAAAAAAATTAATAATTCAATTAAAAATGGGCAAAAGATTTAAATAGAAATTTTTCAAAAAAAGACATACAAATGGCAAACAGGCATGTAAAAAACTGCTCAATTTCTTTTTAGAGAAAAGTGCTCACTTCTCATCAGAGAAATGTAAATCAAAACTACAATGAGATATCTCACTCAGCTAAAATAGCTTTTATTCAAAATTTAGGCAATAACAAATGCTGGTGAGAATGTGGAGAGAAGAGAACCCTCATATACTGTTGGTGGCAATGTAAATTATTACAACCATTATGGAAAACAGTTTGGATGTCCCTCTAAAAACTAAAACTAGAAATAACATATAATCCAGCAATCCCATTGCTGGGTATATACCAAAAAGAAAGCAAATCAGTATATCAAAGAGATATTTGTATTCCCATGTTTGTTACAGCACTGCTTACAGTAGCCAAGACTTGGAACCAACCTTATTGTCCATCAAGAGATGAATGGAAAAGGAACACGTGGTACATACACCCAATGGAGTCCTATTCAGCCATAAAAATGAATGATATTCTGTTATTTGTAACAACATGGATGGAACTGGAGGTCATTATGTTATGTAAAACAAGTCAGGCATGGAAAGACAAACATCGTATATTCTCACATATTTGTGGGTTCTAAAAACTAAAACAATTGAACCCATGAAGATAGAGAGTACAAAGATGGTTACCAGCTGCTTGGAAGGGTAGTGGGGTGGAAGGACTGTAGGGGTTGGGGATGGTTAATGGATAAAAAAAATGGTTAGAAAGAATGAATAAGAACTAGTATGTGATAGCACAACCGGGAGACTATAGTCAATAATAATTTAATTGTACATTTTAAAATAACTAAGACTATAATTGGATTGTTTGTAACACAAAGGATAAATGCTTGATGAGATGGATACTTAATTTTCCATAATGTGGTTATTCTGCGTTGCATGCCTTTACCAAAACACCTCATGTACCCTGTAAATATATATACCTACTGAGTACCCACAAAAATTAAAAGTAAAAAAATTTAAAAATAATATATATTATATTACAATATAAATCTTGTAACTAAAAAGGAATGTAGTTTGTATTTTCTAAAGTCCAGCAAATACCTAATATGATTTAAAAAATAAAAAGAGCTACGTCTGACTTATTCTTGTGAAGTTTCAGAAAATAAAGATAAAAAGATAATCCTAAATCTTTCAAAAAGCCATCCAATAAAGAGATCAAAATCAGTTGGAATCAGAACTTTACCCATAATGCTGAATGCTGGAAGCCAAGCAACAATTTTTAAATTCTAACGGAAAACAATTTCAAGCCAAAACCTCAATACCAATCAAATTATTCAATAAACATATGTATATTTTTATGCAACTCAGAAAACTACTTCTCCACACCATTTTTTAAAGTAGTTACTTTGGATGTGCTTAAATAAAGTGGGTGGGTTAACTAAGAAACAACACATGTATTCCAGGACACTAATTGAGATCCAACTCTGAAGAACAATGACATGAAGCCCCCAGACAATTTCACTGAAGCAGGACTAGAAAGCATTTTTACTTACTGGCACAGGTAGATGAGGGGTCCAGATGTTATCCATATATAAAGGTGCATTGCACAGTTGGAGTACTGTGCTAGACTGGATAAATCTAAGGATATGACAAAGCAAAGAAGGAAAGGAAAAAATAAAGACAATTAAACAATCCATGACAAATAAAAATAAAAATAAATGTTATATAAGAGAAGACAACAATAACACCCTAAGTAGACAAGTGAAAAATATTTACATAGTTTAAATAAAGTGAATGTTGTTTTTAAAAAAAATATCTAACATGTTGAATCAACCTACTGACAAACTGTGGAAAGATACATTGTCAATCTTAAAACTTAAAAATAGTAAAGGTCCTGATAATAGATGTTGAAGGTGGAAGGCAAACAGAAGTGAGCAGGTAGACAGGAGTGATAATGTCTTTATAAGGATAGAGCTAAGATTGACTACATGTGGTTGGTGGAGTAAATAACAGAGGAACTAAAAGTAGGAATATAACTAGACTGGGTGGTTAGCATGGGGAAGGGAAGAAAGGGGATGGTGACTGTTTGGTTTGTGAATGAGCTGAAACATTTTCTTGGGTAGTAAGAATTCCATATGCAATTCCTAATGTTCATAGATAAGTATTGGTTTAAGGATATTATTTAGAGACTCAAGGACACCTGAAGAACTACAAAAAGAAACAGTTTGAACTTGTTGCCTTTAGAGGAATAGAGGTGGATGGGTAGGAGTAGGGTAGAAATTATTTAACATTTTAATTTTGTGCATGTATTGATTTGATAGGCACAAAAAGGTAAAGTTGAAACAACTGAAAAGAGTCATTCAGGAAAGATTTTATTAAGATTTTTGCTTAAGTTTGTTGAGTGTGTGTACATTCAAATGATCTGTGAGAGTATTTATATACTATATGTGAAAAAATACTTTTGTGAATTCCATCTCATATAGAGATGCTGGTCTTAAGATTTTTTTCCCCCAGTTTGGTAACTTCAGGCAAGTCAATGAGTATTTCAAAATCTCTGTCTACTCAGCAGTAAATTGGGGGTATCAGATGAGAGATGGTTCTGTAAGTTTTGTGTGTGTTTGAAATAGTGATATGGCTTGGCTCTGTGTCCCCACCCAAATCTCATCTTGTAGCTCAATAATTCCCATGTGTTGTGGGAGGGACCCAGTGGGAGAAGATTGAATAATGGGGGCGGGTCTTTCCTTTGCTGTTCTCATGATAGTGAATGGGTCTCACAAGATCTGATGGTTTTAAAAACGGGAGTTTCTCTGCACTAGCTCTCTTTTTGCCTGCTGTCTTCCGTGTAAGACGTGACTTGCTCCTCTTTGTCTTCTGCCATGACTGTGAGACCTCCCTAGCCATGTGGAACTGTAAGTCCAATAAACTTCTTTCTTTTGTAAATTTCCTGGTCTCAAGTTTGTCTTTATCAGCAGCGTGAAAATGGACTAATACAAATAGTAAATCTTTATTGCAGTTTTAAAGGTGTGCTTTATTTCTTAATTAGAATCCCTGTGGTGTCTTAATTTCTACCTTTTTTCTATTTTCTTATTCCTATCCTTAAGTCAGTTGTAGAAATTTTTAAATACAGAATGTGTAGAGATATTCATTTAATACTCAAAAAGGTATAAGATAAATTCTTGAATTTTTTTGAGACAGTCAAAAAAGATGTCTAACCTACATTTGAAATGTGTCATTATAACATAATTGAAAATATGACAATACTAAAAAAAGAAAGATAAGTGTTGAAGCCAGTAGCTGCATTTTCAATATGATAATCTATTTCCATTTACAACATTTTTTTTTTTTTTTTTTTTTTTTTTTTTTTTTTTTTTTTTTTTTTTTTTTGCTGCTGTCTGTACTTGTGAGTGTATAAGAAAGTTTCTCATCCATGGTAAAGAGCATTAATGAAATTACTGTGTGACTCTCCTTGAAAAATGAGAGAAATATATATTTAGTTTCCATAATGAAATCCATATTTGCTTGGTCATGACCCAAATTGGTTTTGAAAAGTATATATTTAACTAAGGCAGATGAAGTGTCCAAAATTAATAAGGATAAAAAATAAGAAAAATTTAAGGAGAAAATTTCCAATTAAAGATGAGTAACTGTTGATTACTCAGGTCCAAGAATTAATACTGATTAATGTTATGTAATATAGCAGATCTTGCCAGGATGAAGATATTTGAGTGTAAGCTCAGAATCATAAGAAACAGCTTCTTTGTAACTTGCATTTTATAGCTGCCCTCATCATCCTAGTCTATATCCATAGGCTAGAACTTCAGTCAAACTGAGTTTGCCATTCTTGGGAGATCTCAGGAGATTATTCCTTACAACATCTTGGTTATCATTTTGTCAATCATCCAGGGAACGCCCAACACTTCCTTTTGTCATTTCAGGATTCCTACTTATGTCCTTTAACCTGAATACTTTCCAGATCTGCTGTTCCCAGTAAGTTACTACAGTCCACTGCTGACTGAATGTTAGTAAGTTTTGATTGGATTTTAACTGTACAAGGTGACTGAGCAAATTTGTTAGCTACATCAATATCATGAGGCAGGACTTAAGAGGGTAGTGGGCAAGGTCAATTCAATTATCTGTATAAAAATATGTCAATGAAAGCCTGCTTTTATTCTGCTTAATTTAGAATTTATTCTTTCACTTATTTTTGAGGAAGTTTTAAAGCAATTAATGATAACTATAAAAGGGCTCTTTAACAAAAAATCACTGATGAGTACAATGTATATAATGCATAGCTCTAAAGAAATACCTATTGCTCTTTATAATTGTCTAACCCTTTAATTGATTTCATAAATCAAAGTTTTTAGGCAAGTATGGCCTATATTAAAAATGAACACTTGAGCCTAATGAATATTTTGTTGATAGAAATAATTTCTGAATTTCTCTGCTGAGTAGCAAGATAGCACCCTTTAGTACAGGAAGGGAAACTTTAGAAAAATGGGATGCTATAAAACTTAAAGTAAGAATTGGAACTGAAAGTAACAACATTAATTTCCTTGGCATAAATTTCTGCTTTATCATCCTGAAGCCTTATTTTGGCATGAAGGTAGCAATAACACTAATCCCTCTTCTGGAATCCAAACCAAAGATAGATTATTTTGTCTCTAAAAATTTCATTATGAATGACTAAGTAGCGAATAGATGAAAAAGTATTTTAATTTAATGTTAAGAATATGCATTTTAGAGTCAGGGAACCTAAACTTGAGATACAATTTCATTTGTTTGTAGCCTCTTCTCTTATAAAATAGAAATAATAAGATTTAATTCAATGGATAGTTGTAAGAATGAAAGAAATGAGAAAATGTGAAATCTTTTTAAACTATGTTTTTCTACAAAAATGAGATGTTAAGATAATAAAGAAACTGACCCTTTGTCATTTAAAAAATAGTTTTAAATATAAACATCCTAGTCTCTCAGTAGAGGTACTAAGAAATAAGGAGAAGATTATAGGCCTTGATATTAAAACAATCTGAGTTTGACTCCTGATTTGAACACACATTACCTAAAGGAGCCAATCAATGTATTTCACAAATTTTTGATTATATACTGCTATATAAAGAATTGCCCTAAAACTCAGTGTCTTAAAACAACCATGATTTCGTTACATTTGATGATTTTTTGGGTCAGGAATTCAAATGGCATAGCTGGTGTTTCCTCAGCTGTATGTGGCATTGCCTGTCTCTCAGTGTATTCAGGCAATGGATGGGCTGCTATGGGCTGGCTAGGATGACTTCTCTCATGTGTCTGGAGCCATGGTGGAGATGGCTGGAAGGCTGGGCTCAGCTAGAGCTGTGGAATGACATGCCAATTCCTGACATCTCCAGCATGACTATCTCCTCTTCCATAGAAGCTGGCTTTTTTCGGAGTGAACATCCCACTGGACCCAGGCAGGAGTAGCAATGCTTTGTGTGACTTAGCCTCAGAAGTTCCAAACATCCTTTCTGTCACATTCTTTTTATCAAGAGAGATATACAGTCTAACCAGTATTCCAGAGGAAGGGGATTAGACCTCACCTCTTAATCTATCACAATACCTCTGAGCTTCAGTTTTGCCCTTTTATAAAACCTACTCCAGTAGAGTTGTTGTGAAGACACAATGAGACAATGTCTGTTCGGTTCCTCACATAGAGCCTCACACAAAATATTTCTCCCCTCTTTTATTTTTCATGTATAAGGAAATCATATTTCCCAGTGTCACTAAGACACTGGACAGGTGGGAAACACTGAAGTAAGCACAACTTCTCAGTCTCTGAGCATTCAAAATAGCAGTGAAGTGGGTTTATGCATGGTATGGTTAGGCTTTGTGTCCCTACCCAAATCTCATCTTGAATTGTAATCACCATACACGTGTCAAGGTAATTGAATCATGGGGGCAGTTTCCCCCGTGTTGCTCTCATGATAGTGAGTTCTCATGAAAATCTGATGGTTTTATAAGGGGCCCTTCCCCCTTCGCTTGGCACTTCTCCTTCCTGCTGTCTTGTGAGGAAGATGCCTTGCTTCCCCTTCGCCTTCTGCCATGATTGTAAGTTTCCTGAGGCCTCCCCAGCCATGCTGAACTGTGAGTCAATTAAACCTCACTTTCCTTTATAAATTTCCCAGTCTCAGGCACTTCTTTACAGTAGTATGAAAACAAACTAATAAAATATACCATAGTCATAGAAAATACCCAAGGCTCAAACCGTATGGGATCTTCAACTTACTGTAGGCCAATATAGGACTGGACTACTAAAAAGTGACATACTTGAAGAACCTAGACACAAGATGCTAGTACTCTACCACTCTGAGCTTTTAAATGTGATAATAGGAGTGTATCAGCATCTCAGCAACTATTGTTTTACAGCCTACTTACCAATTGCTCTTCCTAATGATTCCAGCAACACATGTTTAAATTCTGTTTTGTGTCTCCTGTAAGTATAGAGGATGTAAAATCTGTTTTAAAAGATTTCTAACCATAATGGTTACCATTAAGTGTGGTCTCATGTGAAGTAGTAAGTTTCAAGATTTTCTCCTTCCCTAATGGTGCTAATTGATGTGTTCTGTAGAATGCTATGACATGATTTGGAAAATATGTCATTGTTTGGCTGCCCAGCAGCTGACCTCTTGTTTTATGTTTGTGGAATTATTTATCTTGAATCCTGGTAAGACTCAGGGAATATCTTTCAATAGGAAGCTGGAAAGGGTAGATATTTTTTCTCCTTTTTGGCAACTAGAGTAGACCCATGAGATAGGCTTAAATAGTCATGGCTATTTCATATGAGGAATCATGAAGTAGTGATATAAAGAATCAGAGCCTTGAAAAATACAGTCTGGAAACGGGAGGTCACAGCTGCATGCCAGTGTGCGAGAGTAGGGGGTGAGGCGGAGACTGGGACAGCAGTAGTCTGTAGCATTCAGGACCAGCTGTAGCAGAGCAAGCTGTGGTATTCATACTAGACTTGCTTTGTTGCAGGATTTTATCCCAATTGTGGCTGACACCTGACTTTTGTGCCTTTTCAAAGCCAGGTCCTTCAGTCTTCCCTGCAACTCTGTGACTCATTTCATTTGATATCTTTGTCTGCTTAAGTCAGTCAAAGTTGGATTTTGTTGCTTGAAATTAAGGATCCTGATCATTATGGAGCTTACTATCAAGAGTGCTTATAGGCCATGGACCCACAGGGAAGTGGTAGCAGTGGTTCTCAATTTTGGCTGCACATTCGAGTACCCTAGAAGGTTTGAAAACTGCCAATGCCTCAAGCCAACCCATATCAATCACATTGAATGGCCATAGCTAGGAAACCAGGTACAGATACCTAAAAAGTTCTTTAGGTGATTCTAATGTGAGAATTAATACAGAGAAAGAAATACAATGCTTTCTGAAGATGGGGATGTTGACGTGGATTAATAATATGTAACCTGCTCACCCATTCCCAAGTTATGTTCCCTGAGAGGGTCCAGAATGTACTTTTTTCACCAAGGTTTGGGTGATTCCAATAATCCTGGAAAATCACTTCTGTGTCTGTTCTCTTTAAGCCAGAGACAGTGAAACATTGCCCTTAAAAGTGGCTTCTCAGATGCCAATGGAGACAACAGGATCTCAGGTAGCAGTGGCCAACCAGCCACACCTAACTTCTAGGAGCAAAGGAGGGCACACTTATTGCAATAGTGTTCAGGGCTTACCTGATAATCATGATTGGTCCAGTTGGGGTCTTTGGCATTCTGCAATTAACAACGGGTTGGTAGGACTAAAATGGATGAGAAACCCACAAAGTTCTTCCTTGATTTGTTTAACTGGAACATTTCCAAGTCTGGCAAATAGAAGTCTGACTTGGTTTAACTTTGGAGTCATAAATCCATATAAAATTTTCAGACCTAAGTCATTTCCAACACCCCAGAGCCCTTGAATAAAAAACAGACAGTACCCTTGAGGATGGAACCTGTGAAAACCTAAAATGTACTGACCGAGGCTGTGAGTCCTAGCCTTCCTTGAAGGCCCTTGGTCAGTCACCAGATTGGTCAGTCACCAGATAGCTCAGTGGTCCTTCCTTTACTGGCACAGCATAAAGAGCAATATAAATACTTTTGAAATATTTTTTGTTACTAGATCTTTCTTTTTTTCTTTTTTCTTTTTTCTTTTTCTTTTTTTTTTTTTTTTTTTTGAGACGGAGTCTCGCTCTGTCGCCCAGGCTGGAGTGCAGTGGCTTGATCTTGGCTTACTGCAAGCTCCGCCTCCTGGGTTCCCACCATTCTCCTGCCTCAGCCTCCAAATAGCTGGGACTACAGGTGCCCACCACCACACCTGGCCAATTTTTTCTATTTTTTAGTAGAGACGCGGTTTCACCGTGTTAGCCAGGATGGTCTCAATCTCCTGACCTTGTGATCCGCCTGCCTTGGCCTCCCAAAGTGCTGGGATTACAGGCGTGAGCCACCACACCCGGCCTAGATCTTTCTTAATTCTAATTCCTGGGAACTCAGAACACCACTAGGAGTTAGAACACCAAAGGAGTCTTGGTTTATCTGCCATATACCAGGCCTTATGGGACCCTGACACCACCCTGTGGTTGTTGTCCCTGCACCCAAGTGTACAGAAGGAAAGAGTATGCTTGAAAACTGACAGAATCTGTCCTTTTATTTCCTGCCCTAGAGAGCCATAACTATTATGATAAGAAGGACTGAGTGGAGACCTCTGGAGAACCCTCTCCCTAATAAATAGTCCATCTAAGGGAAGTACGAATAGCAATGCCATTTTCAGACTTGAAAGAAATAGGAGTAATGAGTTCTTTATATTTCCTTTTAATCTGCCAGTTTGCCTATTGTTTACAGAGATCAGATATGAAGTTTGAGAGTGATAATGAATTGCTGGAAGCTTAATCAGATGGTTGCTCTTATAGCAGCTGTAGTTTCCAGATGTGGTCTCTTCATGGGAGCAAATAAACAGAGCACCTAGTTCCTGGTACACAGATAGCAGTCTGGTTGAACTTTTTGTCTCTACTCAAACAGCAGAGAACATCAGAAGCATTCTGCTTTTCCCTTGGAAAGACAAATGCACAACAGGCGGCAAAGACAAATCTCACAAAAATACAGGGGCCTATCAACTCAGTGGCAACTGTACCAGGCCATAGCAGGCCTTGAAAGTGCTAGTTGTGCAAGAACTTAGTTGCATCTGTCCATTTTGCTGTAGTGTCGTCCTACCTATGACTTACATCTTTAGCCTTGTGAAGAGTTTCCTGGAAGAAATGGGCCTAGTATGATCAGGAACAGTTTGCTGTGTGGGAAATGAAGTTTCCTCCCACTGGGTAGAACCTTGAGCATGACACCCTATTGTCTGTAAGACCTGGACAGAGAAATGGCCTAAGCTCAGTAGCTACATTGCTTCCTGAGCATGTAATAGTTTGGTGGTGAAGTTAAAGAAATTAAAGGAAGAATTTTTTTAAAAAGTGAGAAGTACAATGACTATGTGTGTGGATGTAAGACTATTTGATTCCCACATGACATCTCATCAGAAGGTTCCTAGTGGAGAAAACTTTCAATAAGCATGTGGAAAAGATGACCTTTGCATAGAAAGATAATTACAGGTTACGTTCGTACCATCTACAGTGTAGAATAGTTAATTATTCCAGGCGGGGATTTGCTTGCCCTGTCTTTCATGCATTTGCCAATCTGTGAACTTCCTGATTTCAATTTACACCATTGTGGGATTGTACACAATCTTGTTCTTGACCAAGAAACTCACTTTACAAGGCAGTTGCTCATCAGATTCACTTTCTTTTTTTTTAATTATTTACTATATGATCTATTAGCTCTTGGCCTTTGGGAATACTAGAATGGTTAAACAGTTATGTCTGCTGGAAGGTCACGGTTGCATATTTAGGATATCATCCTTTAAATGCATAATATGCTCTGAATCAGCAACCAATTTAGGGTATTGGATCTCCCATGAATAGATGAAATTGGGAGTGACATGCTCTCAATGACGTCTTACTATATGCTAGAAATATTTTCCTTCTTATCCCTAAAACACTAGGCTCTACTAGAGAGAAATGTTTCCATCAGGGAATACAGCAAGTTCTATGTTGAATTAGAAGGTAAGATTTATTCTTAGCCATTTTGGGCTTCACAAACCACTGAATGATCAGCCCCAGATGAGGGTTATTGTTGACTCTAATGACTGATCTGACAATACAGGTGCAAGACATTACAGGATGGGAATTATATGAAGGGAACACACCTGATACCTTGGCTGCCCCCTAGTACTGCCTTGTCAAGTGGTATACATAAATCCTATACAGATAGGATTCTTTATGAATTAAAATTTGGTCATTCCACTGGAAAAACCCTAGCCAGCTAGATAATAGAAAAAGAATTATGAGAATGGAGTGAGAGTAAGGGAGTCACACAAAGACGCCTTTATGAATAGCTATGGAGACAAGATTATAGTTTTTTCTCAGATTCTCTTCTTTGCAATGTTGTGTGTGTGTGTGTGTGTGTGTGTGTGTGTGTTTCTTCTAACTTTTTCTCTCACTATTTTGTATCAGGTAGTGTGGTGGTGGTTAAATTTATAATGTAATTCACATATCACAGAATATTGAAATACGATTATGACAGACTGACAGCTGTAAGAGATCCAGAACTTATAGCAGAACGTTGACTAAAATTTGGATCATCTTTTTGTAAGGAAGGACTAAACGTATTTTCAGCATACAGCTTTTGCATTAATTATGTAGCAGCAGTTTTTTAAGCCTTAACAATTTAAATAAAGTTATATGTGAATCTTGTGCAGTTGTAGGGATGAATTATATTATTTATTTTTCTTTTTCATGAAAATCATCTCAATCTCCTTAATATTTGGGAATTGCCCACCTCAAAAGTTATGGTAGAGGGTAGAGCATCCCTTCATCTCTCTACAGAATCTGAAAATCAGATGCTTAGTAGCTTAGCTTTTCTCCCAGTGAGAATGAGAATATATGATGCAGGTTTGGACTATGGGATCTAATCACCATGGGGCTGCATGAATAATAAATGACTTGAACAAGCAGAGAGAATGGAGACTCTATTTTGAAGGTGATGAGCCATAGAAACAGTAGGACTACCAAGTTTCCAGAGGGCAGCTGTGGCAATGGCTCAGGAGTGGCCTCAGGTGTCCAAGGTTGGCATTATGTTTTGGGGGTACTTAATCTTGGTCAAGACTTCAGCTGTAGTCCCATCTGCTGTTTTACCTCTTTCATTCTTGTCTTTTTTACATACTTGTTTTTTTTCCCCTCATCTTTCTGGAGATTCAGCAAATCTTTATATATGTTCAGGGCTGCATTGTATGTGTTAAATAAATAATTTTTTTAAGTCAGCAAGAGATTATTTCTCTTGCATGCAACAAAAACTGACAGAGAATGGATGAAAAGCAGGGAGGAGGAAGATAAAATAAGTATTCTTTTCCTAAGTAACCCGAGACAGAGTACCTGGAAAGAGCTCAAAATCTAAGCATAAAAAGGTTAGAGGAATAGAACACATTCAGTGTCTCAAGGTAGTGTTTTCTAGCAGTCAAGAAGACATGTGCTCTCTTACAGGTACAATATAAAAGGAGAAAGGAAAAAACTGTAGTTATACCTACAAAGCGAACAAGGGAAAAAAATAATGTGCTTTGCTGACAAGTCCTGGGCTGGGAGTGTTGTGCTGAGGATGGGGACTGAGATGTATGCAGATGGGCACCGGGGATGCTGTGCAACTTTATGGCATGTTGGAAATAGCTTTGCTATTATTTGAATTTTCCCAGACTTTACTAGCTACAAATATATTTACAACAACAAGAGTATTACAGTTCCACTAACTTTTGCTTCCTCTTTCTAATGTATGGCATTGGCCTCATATCATGTGTTTTTATGAATTTCCAGGAGTCTCTTGGGTTTATTCACATCATGGTGATGTAAAGAGGAATATGTGAATTTTTTGCCACACTTTTCATTGAGAGGTGATTCACTTTTCCTTCTCCTTGATTCTGAGTTGGCCCTGGGACTTATTGTCACCAACAGAATGCAGCAAAAGTGGTGTTGTCTAGCATATGAGGCTGGGCCTTAAGCGACTGCAATTTCTGCCTTTGCCTCTTGGAATGATCCTTTTTGGGACCCAGTGGCTATGCTTAAAGGAAGCCATTTGGAGAGAGAAGAACCCAGCCATTCCACCCATACCTGCCAACACCTACAGCTGATACCTGCCAGGTACCATCACAGAAGACTGGGGTCTTCATGACAAAAACCACAAAATAGGTTGTTATTTCATAACATACTTTAGAATGAGAGTGGGAAAAGCACTGCATTTGCTCAAAAGCATTTGGAAAAACTTAAAATTTCCCACTTTGTAAGTATAAATCGCAAGTCACAGTGCACTGGAACATGGGACAGTTCTAAGTAACAGACATGCAATGTGCTCAAGATTCTCCCTGTCCAATCCACCAAGGATTTTCATTTTCATATTTTTCTTTATTGCAGTAAGCTCATTGTGCTTGACTTTTTTTTTCGTTAGGGTTTATTCTTCCAAATAAGCCTCCTCAGTTACTCTGTAAATAGAGCTCTCTTGTCCCGCCCTATATGTTCTCCAGACATGTGAAAGAAAGTGCTGTATCTTATGTAGATTCAAACTGGGACAGCTTCCACACTAGGGGAATATTAGAGTGTAATATTCTAGAATTAGAATGACAGACTTCTGTTGAGTTTTCACTCACACTCTCCATGTATGAGAGAGATACCGGAAAGTGAATTTCTGCAACAGGACATAAATGAGCTCCTGGAGATTCTTCAGAGTGACTAATAATATATTCCCGTTTGTGTAAGGAGACCATCACAACTCAGACAGATCTTTTCATGATAAAATCAAAACACCTGAAGATGGAGGCAGGCGAACTGATACACATTCAATTCACATTTCTTTTTTAATTTAGTGACTTCAACTAACCTCATATCATCATAGAGAAGTTACATATATTATTCAGGGGTTACCATTTGTTACTTACATGCCAAATCTCAATGATGAGATTGTCGGCTACGCCAGCATGGGGATGGGACTCTACTAGTATTTGATGGTACAGATTTTCCTTAGCGAAGAGCTAACTTCTCTTATTTTATGTCACCTGGACTCAGTCCAATTATTGCATCAGTTTTCTTAACCTTTACACAATGACAGGTTGGCTGTCATTTCCTTAAGCCATATAGTCTGGCTCAGACACTTTAATCACAAAGTGGGTATGCCATTTTCTCCCACTTTTGCTTTTAGGTAGTATGTGATAGTTCATAATACACTTTCTGTCCACTGGCAAATGTTTCTTTATCAATTACTTACTTATACTACAACTTCAGTCGATTTCAAACAACTTGATTTATATTCACAATTATAAAGAAATTTTACCATTGCTACCAATATATCTTAGCTTAGCCTCTTCAGTATTTTTCAGATTCTTTGGCTGCAACCAAGGGGTGTGATCTGTTCAACACTGTAGGGGAACTCAGGTGGAAATTCACGTTTACTCTAGGAGCAAAACTCACTCAGCAAAGGTCTCTCCTATCAGTGCTTCTGAAACCTAGAAAATGTGAAAGCCAACTATATAATCATATATTCCTTTATGCAAAAACATTTATTGAACATCACTATGATGCAAGCAAGTACTGTAATAGATAAATGCAATGTGAAAAATATGTCAGTGCCCTCAACAGATTGGTGAGGACATGTGGACTATAATAGTAATGATAATACATTGAAATAATTGCTAGTCGAGGTATGTGTAATGGATTGTGAAAGTGCAGAGGACTGGCATGAATAACAGTTGTGAAGAGTCAGTTAAGGCTTTATAAAAAAGTGATGTCTAACACTGATGAAGGAAATTGAAGGGGAAACCAAAAAATTAAAAAATATTCCATGTTCATGGGTTGGAAGAATCAATATTGTTAAAATATCTATACTACTCAAAGCAATATATATTTTTAATGCAATCTCAATCAAAATACCAATGACATTCTTGACAAAAATTGAAAAGAAAAAATCCAAAAATTTATATGGAACGACAAAAGACCCAGAATAGCCAAAGCTATCCTGAGCAAGAAGAACAAAATTGGAGGAATCACATTATCTGACTTCAAATTATATTACAGAGCTATAGTAACCAAAACAGCATGCTGCTGGCATAAAAACAGACACATAGACCAATGGAACAGAATAGAGAACCCAGAAACAAATTCTCACATCTACAGTGAACTCATTTGCAACAAAAATGCCAAGAACATACATTGGGGAAAAAACACTGTCTTTGATAAATTGTGCTGGGAAAACTGGATATCCATAGGCAAAAGAATTAAACTAGACCCCTATCTCTCACCATATACAAAAATCAAATCTAAATGGACCAAAGACTTAAGTCTAAGACCTCAAAGTATTAAACTACTACAAGAAAACATTGGGGAAACTTTCTAGGACATTGGTCTGGGCAAAGGTTTCTTGAACAATACCCTAAGAGCACAGGCAGCCAAAGCAAAAATGGACAAATGAGATCACATCAAGTCAAAAAGCCTCTATACAGCAAAGGAAGCGATCAACAAAGTGAAGACACAACCCACAGAATGAGAGAAAATATTTGCAAACTATCCCCTCTGACAGGGTATAAATAACCAGAGTATATAAGGAGCTCAAACAACTCTATAGGAAAAAAATCTAATAATCTGATCAACCAATGGGCAAAAAATTTGAGTGGACGTTTCTCAAAAGAAGACATACAGATGGCAAATAGGCATATGAAAAGATGCTCAATAACATTCACCATCAGAGAAATGCAAATTAAAACTACAGTGAGATATCATCTCACCTCAGTTATAAAAGACAGGCAATAACAAATGCTGGTGAGGATGCGGAGAAAAGTGAATTCTTGCACACTGTTGGTGGGAATGTAAATTAGTACAACCACTATGGAGAACAGTCTGGGGGTACCTCAAAAAACTAAAAATTGAGCTACTATATGTGTATTAGTTTGTTCTCACATTGGTAAAAATAACTACCTGAGATTGGGTGATTGATAAAATAAGTTTAATTGGCTCACAGTTCTGCAAGCTGTACAGGAAGCATGGCTGGAGAGGCTTCAAGAAACTTACAATCATGGCAAAAGGTGAAGGGGAAGCAGGCACATCCCTCATGGCTGGAGCAGGAGGAAGAGAGAGAGTGGGGAAGTGCTACTGCTATACACACTTTTAAACAACGAGATCTTGTGAGAACTTACTATCACCAGAATAGCAAGGGGGGAATCCACCCATGATCCAGTCACCTCTCACCAGGTCTCTCCTCCAACATTGGGAATTATAATTAAACACGAGATTTGGGTGGGGACACAAATCCAAACTATATCCACATGATTCAGCAATTCCACTGCAGAGTATATACTCATAAGAAAGGAAAGCAGTATATTGAAGAGATATCTGTACTCCTGTGTTTGTTGCAGCACTGTTTACAATAGCTAAGACTTGGAAGCAACCTAAGTGTCCATCAACAGATGACTACATAAACAAAATGTGGTCCATATACACAATACAATACTGTTCAGCCATAAAAAGAATGAGATCCAGTTATTTACAACAACGTGGATGGAACTGGAGATCATTATGTTAAGTGAAATAAGCCAGGCAGAGAAATACAAACATCACATGTTCTCATTTATTTGTGGGATCTAAAAATCAAAGGAATTTAATGGACATAGAAAGTAGAAGGATGGTTACCAGATGCTGGGAAGAATAGTGGGGAGTTGGGGAGGAGGTAGGGATGGTTAACAGATACAAAAATAAAGAAAGAATGAATAAGACCTACTATTTGATAGCACAGTAGGGTGATTATCATCAATGATAACTTACTTGCATATTTTAAAATAAAGAATGTAATTGGATTGTTTGTAACTCAAAGAATAAATGCTTGAGGGGATGGATACCCCATTCTCCATAATGTGCTTATTTCATATTGCATATCTGTATCAAAATATCTCATGTACCCCAAAAATATATATACTATGTACCCACAACAGTTTAAAAAATAATTTAAAAAACTTATTTATTATTTTTTTTTGAGATGGAATTTCGCTCTTGTTGCCCAGGCTGGAGTGCAATGGTGCGATCTTGGCTCACTGCAACCTCTGTCTCCTCGGTTTAAGCAATTCTCCTGCCTCAGCCTCCCGAGTAGCTTAGCTGCCTGGCTAATTTTTTTGTATTTTTACTAGAGACACGGTTTCACCATGTTGGCCAAGCTCGTCTCGACCTCCTGACCTCAGGTGATCCACCTGCCTTGGCCTCCCAGAGTGCTGGGATTACAGGCATGGGCCACCACGGCCGGCATAAAAAACTTTTTTAAAAAGTGATTTCTTACCTTGGTATTGAAGGTATGGCAGGATTTCATGAATTAAACCTGGAAGAAGAGGAACCCCAGTTGTTCCAGTCATACAGGCAAGGACAACACAAAGCAGCCAGCTGCAGGCAATAGCCAGACAATTGCAGATGTGTTAGTGAGGCCAGCAGTGTTCAGCAGACTGCAAATATCTGAGTGAGTTCAGCTGACACTAGCAGAAGAATTGCCAGACTTAACCCAGCCTAAACTGCTTCTTATGTATTCATGAGCTAAATAAATGCTGTTGCTTCAGGCACTAGGTTTTAGGGTTGTATGTTACATGGCAACATATTACTGATGTAATCATATTTACATTTTAGAAAGATTAATAGAAAAGTTGTAGAGAACAGATTACAGGAGATGAGAGTGACTCAGTGAATTTAGGAAACAATTGCAAGATTGCGGGAAACGCCAGTTGCTGTAAATCAGGAGCCTATGTGCCGGAATCCTGGAACTCAGCTTCTTCCTGAGGACTTGTGAAAATAATCAGGATCCTGTCTGACTGATTCCAAAGTACAGCATCTCCTCTACCATCAAAGGCTGCTTATTTTTGCAATGTTAAGTGACTGTGCAAAATAATCCTACTGCTAGCTTGCTTACCAGGACTTGCATCCTCTTAGAAGAACTTCCCACAAAGCTATGGCAGACTTATTCTGTAACTCCAGGGAATCTCTCTGCCCTCCCTTCTTTTTTCCACACCTCCATCCATTTGAATTTCCCTGTGAATTACTCCTTTGGAAAACTTGTAGACAGCCAAACACACAAAGTCTTTCTTATATGTCATTATTTTCTATTGCTCCAAATTTTAATCCCTGATTCACCTTCTCCCATAGTGCTGTTCTTCTGCCTTCCTCTCTAATGACTTACCTCTGCCCAAACGTTTTCACTGTGCACTTAATTATCCCGATCCATGGTAAAGGTAAGTCCTCTGTCTCTTTATTGAGTGTTTCTTCTGTTGTCCCAAACTTAAAGCTGATTTTATCATGTGGACACTTCTTATCCTGCGGATTTCTCAAATGTATCCTGCTTCATCTTCTACACCTGAGAAATCCTAGAATTTGGAGATGATCCCTGTGTCTTTTTTCCCACTCTGCTACAACTGCTCTTCAAAGGATCAGTGACTTGCTAAATGATCAAATCCAGTGGACACGTTCAGTGGCATTGGATTTTTTTTTTTAATTACTGCCTTTTTTGTTGTTATTGAACTGCTTTTTTACTTTGGATTTCTTAATATATTTCCTACTTTTCTCCTTGAGAATATTTTGTTTTTCCATCTTCTTCAATTTATTTCTTGAATTTTAGTGTTATTTAGGGGTACATGCAAAGTCCTCTTTTCTTTTTACATAATATACAAAACTTCCTTGAATGATCTAATCTTCTCATGGCTTCAGTGACCAACTCTATGTCAATACCTTAAGTTTTAAAGCAAAGTTTTCTCCTGAGATCTGACCCATATGGCCCCTTCTGTTGGAAATTCCAAATTTAAGTCAAGTCAATATGCCCTTTAAACTTATTTCTCTCTCTCTCTCTTTCTCTTTTCTCTTTTATCTCATTTAGAGGTTCCAATACCTAACAGTAACCTAAATGAAGACTTGGCTCCCATACCTCTACCTCCACCAGTCACCAGGTCTTACTGTTTCTAAATGTCTCTGTGATCTGTTCACTTATATTTGTCTGTTTGCATTGCTGTTATTCTAGTTCAAATCAACGCCATCTCATTTCTATGTTAATTGAAGATTGGGTCCTTTCCTTTTATTTTCTTTTTTGTTTGAGCTTGAAAGGTAGAGAAATGCAGCTGATAGACTAAAGGATCCCTAACCAAGGCCAGATTTTCAGTAAAGGGAAATCGCAGAGAGGAGTCTGAGACTGAATAGCAGGCCCGAGGCCACTAGAGGAAGTGATGATCCCAGCACCATCTAAGTGCCACCACGCAGTTGACATGGGTGCTTCTTATAGAGAAGGGTGTGGGTGAATCAGAAGACGTCACCTGCTAGGGAGTTGAAGCCTTTGGGGCTCAGACAGTTTTGCTCTGGGACATCTCTGAGTGAGTCACATTGAGAGAAAGATCATCCTTCTCTGCATGTTGGAATCACTGTGGCCCGGATGAATGAGCAAGGATGCTAACAAGTTGGAGCACCAAGGGAAGCCAGGCCAGGTTACTCCATTGCGCCCACATTTTTGTAGATAGCCAGAGCTTCAGCAAGTAGTGACACTGATAGAGCTTTCCAGAAGGGGTCAGGCAGCAAGGCATTAGCTGCCATTGGGAACGGAAACCTGATCAGGTTATAGCGGTGTTCCACTATAAATAGCAAAGCAGGATGTTAAACGGCAGAGTACAGTAGCTGATGCTATCTGGGTTACCTCATGAGCTGTCATAATAGTAGAAGCTTTAAGTCCAAACTTCCCAACCTGTGGCAAGCATTTATTGATGGGTTATTAATCCCCTCAGCCCTTGGGATGGCTGGGCAGAAACTTGGACAGCTGGAGCCCCCAGGCCTGTTGTGTTGGATCATTTATCCTAACAGGGTAAACAGTATAATTTTCCACAGTGGTATGACGAGACAAATATTGGGAAGTACTGTGGTTTAAGGATCTGCTAACCATCTGCTAGATGAAGCGACAGTTCTATTCCCTCTGTGTTGCAAACTGACTGAAAGTTCACAGTTCAGAGGCTTCTCCTGCCTCCTTGGTAGTTAGCTTAATGTGTACAATATACAGCTGTGTCTGCTTCAATTCTGTCCTAAGCCAGTATTTTACTCATTCATAAAAAAATTACTCCCTTCACCCCTAGGAAATAGATTAATGAACAAGACTGATTAATTTTGTGCCTTCGTGTAGCTTATATTTTAGTGGGGGAGAAATACAATAAAAAATGAGTTATTGTCATTGTGACTTTAATTAAATATTCTGTAAAACAGTGAAATAGACATTTTAAAAGGGAGATAGTTGTTATTTTAAAATTGAATTGAATTTGGAAAGCTTGATAAAGGTGAATTGTTTAAACATTGCTATTAAATTAGCTTTAAGCAAGCATCCTTAAAAAGTTAAAGAAAAATTCTCATTCTCTTTCCACATTTGGCTTGCTGTACAGGGCTCTTTAAGTTTTCAGGTAACTCTAAAGAAACAGAAACCTGAAATCATAAACCATTTTTGTTATGGTGGTGTATACATAAAAGACAACAGGGAAAAATCCTGAGCAGATCTGTGATCAAGTAGACCTCAAGTTGAATTGGGAAATTAATGTACCTTTACATGTTTTCAATTAAAACACAATGTTTAAAGTACATTTTAATAATTTTCAGATTTAACTGATTTTTTAAAATTAACAAACTGCATAAATTGCTTTGAATAGGAGAGCTTCTGTCTTAATTCGCTCAATAAATGTTTATTGAGCCTCAATCATCAAAACTCTGTTTAGGTACTCTGAGAGATGCAAAAATGAGACAAGAATCTCATTCTTGACAGGCTAGCAGTTTGAATGAGATGAATGCAAAACACTCAAAGACAGTAGGTAATGAGACAGACAATGCATTCCAACCACTAGTCTCTCCTCAAAAATACTAATTAACATCCTCAAACACTTCTCAAAAGTCTTACTTTTAAGAACCTAAAAATTATGAACCTCTGTATATTGTCTGAATTAGCTTTATCCATCATTATCATCTAATCATAAATCACTCTTCCAATAAAAGTATAAAGCAGTAGCCAATACTGTAATGTTTCTAAGATGTTAACAAATGTACCTTAAATGGGTCTTACATTTCATGTAATTATCTTGACACTATGTCTGTATGGGACTGACAATTCTATTCTAAATAATCAACTGAGGAAGGAATGGGCCAGCTTCTAAGGCCACTCAACATCAAAACAACTCATTTTGAATTCCCCTAGCCCTTGTCTCTAATGACACTTCACTCTCCTTAATTATGTGCTTCCTTTCATAGCTCTTCTGTCTTGAAAGGGCAGTTACCATACTTTAAATACAAAAACTCATGACTACTGTAGATTTCTTTTTTTGTTTTTTACAGTTTTCAAAATGCTGTCACATACATTTTTCACTTCCAACTTCTGTCTTCCTTCCATCTCCTAGTTCTCCAAGCCAGATGGAAGAGTCAGCCGGCCTTGCTCCACTCCCAGCAGTCAATTTTAACTCATAAATCTCTTTCCCCTCTTTCCTTTTATATGATATATCCTTTTATTTTTTAAAAACCATGACTCTTTAAAAAGAAGCTTTAGTGAGGTGTAATTTGCATATGATAAACTGAGCATGTTTAATGAGTACAATTTGATAAGCTTCAGCTGAGGTATATGCTGGTGACAGCATCATCACTCTCAACATAAGGAACATACCCATCATTCTCAAAGTGTCTTTGTGCCCTTTCAACCCCTTCCTCACACTTCACATCCCCAGTCATCTGCTGATCTAGTATCTGTTCCAGATCCCAAAGTCAGGCCGAGAGGTAGTAGACAAAGAACTGTGGAATGTTCCATTAACTCCCCGTTTGCTTACCCTATGAGGTTATCTAACTAGTTGGGGGCTAAATCAGGGATCAGCTTCCTATTTTCTGTGCAAACCTCACAAGCTGCATGTACTGTAGTGTTCACAGTGCTAACCGTGGGAGAAAGAAACTCCAATAAAGGGGTTGCTTATCAAATGGTCCAGGAATGTGTCACAAAGGAAGAGGGTACAATTGGCTTAAGATCTACGTGAAGGGACAACGAGGAGCATTTCTGAATGGGTAGGTCAAGCCAGAGGAACATATGTCTAAGCTTTGGGACTTGAAATAGAGTTCTTTTTAAATTAAGAAGTTGCCCTGTGAAAGCTGCCAATAACTCAGGGTAGGGGGTTTATGGAAATTATATAATAGCAGTGGAGGAAAGAGAACATAAAGTAGGGATGGAAATAAATAGAAATTTATTAGCTTGTAAAATTATATATGAGCATTGGAAGGAACCTCAAGAATCATCTAGTCAATGCTCTGATTTTGGTGTCATAAAAACAAAGTATGCAGGTCATCCAGTTCACTTCTGGCAGATCTAGAGCTAGGATCCAAGCCTCCTGATTTTGATTTTGTAGGATTATTTTTCCTTGCAGAATTAATATTGCTATAGATAATGCCTAAGAATATTAGGCTCTGCTAAAATTAGCTGCTCTGTTTGGTGGTGAGATCCAGAAATTTGAGTCTTGGGATGGTGGTTGCAAGTCCTTGTGACTAGGCGAAAAATATTCCCCAGTAGCTCTTGAGTAGTCCCCATATCACTGGAGCAAGGGGTTAAAGATATATATTTGTAGATCTTTGAGATAAGAATTGTTTCACATTGTGCTGATGATATTATTAGAAGTATAAATTATTGAGCTATGTCCAACATAAAGTTATTTTCTGACTTGTGCAGACACAGAGTTAAATCATAAACCATGTATGTTATAATGGTGTATGCATAAAAGACAACAGGGAAAACTGAACATACCTGGGACCAAGCAGACCTCGAGTTGAACTGGGAAATTAATGTGCATACCCTGTGTATGGGGTAGAAAATGGAGAAATAATATTGTCTAAGTTTATTTGTTTCCTATGGCCATTTTTCTGTCCACATCCCTGTCATTTCTAATCTGACCTCATAGGCCTGTGAGCTGAAATTCACAGTTTTATCTTGTTTTACCTTTCCCTTTTCAGCTTAAATTTGTCTCCTTTCCTGACAATAGGTCACACTGATTCACACAAAACATTTATTGGAAACCAAGAGGAACCTGTTTGTTGTTTATATCTTTTTGTTTTAAAAATGTGTGTGTACACATATACAAAATATGTGTCTCTATGTCTATCTATACATATACACATATTTAAATGTTTTCCTATGCTGTCCATAGCTAATTTTGTTGTTTACTTTGGTATGATAATTATTTGCAAAATACCTCTGTGAATATCCTGATAATGTAATGGACTTCTCTTGTAACCATTCATTTTAATCCTATCATATGTAGAAAACCAAAAATCCTGTGTTCAAATTGCCTGTGCCTTTCCATGTGTACTCACACTCCAATAGAGTCACCACCAAGAAGAATGAAGTACAAATCCTACATTTTTTCAACCTTAGGGAAGATGGCATGACAAATATAGCTACTTTTCTTTCAGTTACCTCTAGTTATAAGGCTCGGATTGCATTTGTAAAGCATTAAAACATTTCCAAGTTTTCCAGATGTTCTCATTTTGCACCCTGGCTGTCTGTTTTCTGTGTTCTCTGGTGACTTTTCATCTCAAACTCATACTTTTCAAGTTCCTCAGGGCTTCTCTTCTTTCTACTCATTCTCTTGTGATTTCATCTATTTCTGTGATTCTAAATAAGATCTTTTAGACTCAGCAGGGGTGTTCAATCTTTTGACTTCCCTGGGCCACAGTGGAAGAAGAATTGTCTTGGGCCATACATAAAATACATTAACACTAACGATAGCTGATGAGCTAAAAAAAAATCACAAAACAACCTCATAATGTTTCAAGAAAGTTTACAAATTTATGTTGGGCTGCATTCAAAGTCATTCTGGGCCGCAGGTTGGACAAGCATGTTTTAGAGGATAACTCCAGTACTGACTATGCCTACAATTCCAGACTTATAGAGCCAACTGGTCACTTGACATTTCTATTTAGATATCAAAGAGGCATCTCAAACTTAACATGGCCCAAACGCTTACTTTCTTGTTCTTCAAATCTGCTCCTCACTCATCTTCATTTCAGTAAATACTATAGTGCATTACTTCCCCAAATAACTTAAACTAAAAATCAAGTTATTGTTTGTGTCTCTACTTTTATCATAATCACTTATCAGGTCCTTTGGACACAACCTCCTGAGGGGTGTTCGTTCTTTGATGCTTAAAGTTGTACAATCCTTTTTTCTTGTAGAGCCAGTATGATCATATCACACCTGTTTTTAACTCTCTAACCACTGCTAATCACAATTAGAATAAAATTCACTCCTTGCCCTGGTTTATCAAGCGCCTTTAGATCCAGGCTATCTTTACGTCTTCAACTAATCTCATAGTGCTGGTCACTAGTTAATATTTTTCTTATTTATTGTCCCCTTTTCCCATTTTTCGAAGTGTAAATTCCATGAATGCATATTTTTATCATCAGTGCCAGGCACTTTGTAAATGCTCTATTTATCTATCTATCCATATTAAATAAATGAATGGTGTGTTAAGCTAAGTGAATTATAGCCCCTAAAGAGCAACTATACTCTTAAATTTTCTAAAAATGATTACCTTGCTTTAATCTCTATTCATGAAGAATTTAGTTTTATGATGATAAAATAACTATAGGGTTCTAAAGGCCTAAGTGATTCCAGTTGAAATGATTATGCTTTTTCATTTTTTTATTGATTTGTTTTATTAAACAACTCTGATCAAAATAATATATGTCAGATGGGATAAATTCAAAACTACCAATGGATGACATACATTCTTTTTAAAACCTTTTAATATCTTTTAATATTATATACTTTCTTATGGTCACTGGATGAGGTCCATAGACTGCATTAAATTCTTATAAAATATGGCTTTTCTACTGAAGGAGGATAATTAATTTGAGCAGTGTAAGGGGAAAGTTAGCATATTGTTGCGCCATTTTCTGGAAGAAATTATCTGTGTGCTCAAATGGCTGATTAAAAGCTGTGACAATGTCTGGCACCTAAAAAACAAGGAAAAATCCCTACCAACATATTTCTGCTCATTTTTTTTTTTTTTTTTACTATTTTAATGGGCTCTTCCAATGCCAGAGGGCCCTACCACATCAATGTGGATATAGAAGTAACATCATCAAAGAATAGAACACAGTTGAAAATAGACTTGCCTAGGAATTAAGGTGGTTTAGAAAAAAAGATAATACATGTAGATTACAAATAAAGCACTACTAAAGCTAATGGCTAGATATTTAAAAAATGCGTTCATCAAATAAATCCTGTCATCTTGAACAGTGATGTTTCCATTAGACGCTTATTTATCTACCTAGTTTGTCCGTCAGTTTAAAGTGATTTCATTAATCATTTTATGTTTATTGTTTGATGTAAAGCAACAAATTCTCTCCGATCGTTATATGTTAATTTAATCATCAGTTTATGTTTGTGCATGTTTACACCATTCTATTTGGATGGTTATTTTACTTCCTATTTGAGATTATTGAGATAAACAAGCAGCTTTCGATGCTAAAGATTTAGGGCTTAACATCAAAACGTCTGACTGAGCAATACAGTAAGTAGCCGAAACTCTTTCATGCACAAGACTGCTTATGGGAGTATATCACAGGCAGCATGGACTTATGCAAAAGAGTGAATGAGAGGTCTCCCCGAGGAGCTTCTTCAGATGTTCCTATCCTCAGGCACATACCCTCATTGGATGCTGTGGTATAAGACCTAAAAGTAAAGCCCAATATTATGTGCCGCTTTGACGTTTGGTGAAATCAGGAATGATCATTTGGCTTAACCCCAAGTTCCACTTCCCACTCTGCTCCTGTAGATACGGTTCCCCAGACAAACAAACCTTCTTATTAAGGAGACTAGGTGCAATTTCTGCTTATTCCTAAGTAGTAGGTTTCAATTCTATACCAGTTGTCTTAGTCCATTTGCTGCTATAACAGAATAGTATAAATAGGCTAATTTATAAAGAAAATAAACATATTCCTCATTGTTTTGGAGGCTGGAAGCCCAAGAGCATGGCCTTAGCATCTAGTGAGGGTCATTCTATGGCAGAAGGGCAGGCAGCAGAAATGAGCATGCATGGCAGAGAGAGGAAATGAGGGCTGAATTTCATTCTTTTATCAGGAACTCATTCCCACAATAACTAACCTGCTCCGTAAATAATGGCATTAATTTATTTATAATGGAGGAGCCCTATGACCTAATAACTTCTCAAGGCCTCACCTCCCAATACTGTTACATAGGCAATTAAATTTTGGCATGAATTTTTTTTTGTGTGGGGCGGGTGGCATTCAAACCACAGCCCCAGCCCATGGAATTGTTATTCAAGCAAGCCATTTCTGTCTCCCCAGCAAGAACGCAGGGTACCTCACCCTTTTGATACTATAAAGCCTGCAACCCGGCGCGGTGGCTCACGCCTGTAATCCCAGCATTTTGGGAGGCCGAGGCGGGTGGATCATCTGAGGTCAGGAGTTTGAGACCAGCCTGGCCAACATGGTGAAACCCCATCTCTACTAAAGAATACAAAAATTAGCCGGGTGTGGTGGCAGGCGCCTTAATCCCAGCTACTTGGGAGGCAGAAAAAAAAAAAATACTACAAAGCCTGCTTCCCATAGCCCTAGGCTGTTCACTCTATTCATGAATGACCTTGCGTGGCATGTGACGTTCTCTTCCTCTGGACTGTAAGTATTTGTGACTAATAAATGATTGTCAATATCGTAAGTCCAGTTTCAGTTATTGTATGTTTGGTCATCCCATTACCCTAAAGTGGGAATCGCTCCCTCATCAGTGGGTGAATAGGAGGTGATTAAAACAGACCCTCCCCTGCCATTCCCACCCACCATGTGCTTGGCCCTACACCAGTATATTGCTACTCAATGTCTTCGGACATTCTGATACGTCACTGCTGACCTTGTGCTTAGAAATATGTCTTCTTGTATCTGTGCTCTGAGGGTTAGACACAGCATTCAGAAAATGGTGTAAATCATCTGGTTCCATATGTTCAAATATATTTTAACTGTGACAATCTATTTGACTATCTACAGAAAAGATAACTACCTTAGTTCTAACACAATAGTAGGTTAAAATTTTAAGACTTAAAAGATTTTCATGGTGAGAATGTTATACTATCAAACAAGTCATTGGTGGAAATCTGGATCACCTGAAAACACACATAAATGGCCTGCTTTGCACATAAATAAACCTCTGAAGAAGTTTAGGACGTTTGAACTGGTAGAAGAAAGGTAGAAAAGAGAAAGTGAATAATGTTCTGAATAAATAACAATAGCTAGTATTTACTAAGCACTTACTATATACTGTGATTTCCATGCATTTTCTCATTTAGTTCTCACAATAAACTTATGAAACTATTATCATAGATTACAAAAAAAGCAAAAATAAAACTCCAAGATGTAGCAAGTTAAATAAGTTAGCCAGGGCTAGAAAGTGGGGAATGTAAGGTAGGAGTCTACCAATCTGTCTAAATCCAGGTCTAGGATCTCAAAAAAACTTCCTACCTTTCAGTAAATATACATGCATCAGTAGTGAGTCACATAAATCAAGAATGGTACACTAATTTGCAGCTCCAACACTCACTAGCTCTTTAGTCTTAAGCCAGGTGCCTGATCTCCCTAAAATTGTTTTCTCTTTTATGATAAACAAAAAGCTAGCAAACAAAAAGTACTTTAGAGCACTGCTATAAGGATTTACTGAAATAATGTAGCTTAAAACACATGGAATGTTTGTTGTGCTTATTTCTAATCACTGTTTTATTCAGTCACACATTCAATAAATATTTTCTGATCTGCTAACATGTGCTAGCTACTGTTATGGATACTTGGATTATGTCAACAAAAAAAGCAAATAGTCCTACCTTCATTCACATCTTACTCCATTCATCAGATAAATTCCAAATGAATCAGAGTCAAATATAGAATATAAAATCATACAACAACTAGAAGAAAATATAAGTAAGTAGCTCTAAAACCTAAAAGTGAGGAAAACGTTTCTCACTGTGACTTAATATTCACAAGCAATATAGAAAATTGATTACATTATTTTTAAATTAAATTAATTGTATTAATTACATTTAATTAATTAATTTATTTATTTTTGAGATGGAGTCTCCCTGTCACCCAGGCTGGTGACAGAGTGCAGTAGTACGATCTCAGCTCACTGCAACCTCCGCCTCCCGGGTTCATGCGATTCTTCTGCCTCAGCCTCCCAAGTAGCTGGGATTACAGTCATGTGCCACCATGCCTGGCTAATTTAAAGATTAAAAAAACCTGAAAACTTTTGTATGGAAAAAGGCACCAAAAACAGCATAAAAAGAAAAATAGCTCACAAAAATATTGGTGAGGAGAATATTATGTATTAAAATTGATAAAGCAGCAGCAGGTTTAGAGAGGATTCACTCCAATTTTGAAAGAATTTCCAATACAGGTAAAATGCTATCAAACAGTATCACATGCTACAGGGAAGTCTTTCATGAAATGAAGAGTAAATTGATGCAACAAACTTCATTGTCGTCTTATTTTTAAAAAATGCAACAGTCTGTAGTCCCAGCTGTGCAGGAGGCTAAGGCAGAAAGATCCCTTGAGCCCAAAAGCTTGAAGCTGCAGTGAGCTATAATTATGCCACTGCACAAGACATAGCAGGATTCCATCTCTTAAAAAAGTTGCCACAGCTATTCCAACCTTCAGCAACCACCACTCTGATTAGTCACTAGCCATCTACATCGAGGAAAGACACTTCACCAGCAAAAGGATTACGACTCTATGAAGGCTTAGATGATTATTAACGGGTTTTAGCAATAAAGTATTTTAAATTATGGCATGTACATTTTTTAAGAAAAAATGCTGTTGCACACTTAATAGACTATAGTGTACTGTAAATATAACTTTTATATACACTGGGAAAACAAAAAAATTGTGCAACTTGCTTTATTGCTATATTCACTTTATTATGGTTGTCTACAACCAAACCCACAATATTTTTGAGATGTGCTTGCATTCTGATAGGGATTGCATTGACTCTATAGATTGCTTTGAATAGTATGGTCATCTTGACAATATTTATTCTTCTAATCCACGAACATGGGGTATCTTTTCATTTTTTTTTTTGCATCTTCTTCAGAGGCACTTCATTTTATCACACACAATGATATATTACTAGGGCTTAATATCCTCGTATGACAGCAGAAAACTCCAATTTGTTATCTCTTAAAGAGTTGAAAATGGCATTTAAAAAATCTTTCATAAATTAAGAGGATTATTAAATTTACAGATATTAATGCAAATCATTCTTCAACTCAATGCTAGTAAAAATCCATGATGCTCTGGTGGGAAAATATCAGGTAAGAAAGAAGACTGACTCCTAACAGAAATGACAATAGATTAAGGAACTCTCACCAGACTCTACAGAAATCCTGGAATAGTCAGCTCTTACACAACAATGCCCTGTGCAGATAAATTGATGGCCAAATGAACTCTCACAATGCCACTTCTACTCCAATAGACTTCTATACCATAAACATGTTATCCTTCGTGTCAGTCATCAAGTGACTGAGTCACATGTGCCAGGATTTAAATCAAAGATATGTACAGGATATTGAAGAGATACCAAGGGAACAGTTAATTTAAATAAAAGTTAACTGGGGAAAGAGAGAATGAGGAATAATGATGATGGATATATGTTTTTTTTTAAGGAATAATGAAAATGTTCTAAAAATACAATGTAATGATGATTGAACAACTCTGGATATACTAAACGCCACTGAATTGTGTGGCTTTTAATCACTTTAAAAGGATGATTCATATGGTATTTGTGGTGTCTATATACATATGAATAAATCTGTTATCAAAAAAGTAAAGCAGGGATCTATAGGAAAATGGTTGATTTTCTGTCTGGGGCAGAAAATGTGTGAGATGAGCCTGGATCCATTGGTCATATCAGAAAGTGAGAAATCTATTAAAAATCTCTATGTTGTACCATCAATATTTAGAAACCAGCTTGAATATGCTCACAGTGATCAAAGATGGGGCAACTTACACATCAGTAAGAAAATAATTGAAATAAAACACATAAAACATGTCCAAGAATTGGCAATGCAACTAAAAAAATTCCTCATCAATCATCAAATAAATCTGTGGTTATATAACCAGTTACCATTTTTTTTTTTTTTTTTTTTTTTTTTAGCTTAAAACAGCAGTATTTACTACTCCACAGTCTCCATGAGTCAGAAGTTTGGGCACAGCTTATCTTTACCTTCTGCTCAGAGTCTCACAAAACTGCAATTGAGGTGCCAGTCAGGCCTGGCTCTCATCTATCTCAGTCAGTGCTACTGTCATTTGAGACCTGTGGGACACCATCAAACAGACCAACATAAACCTGATGGGAGTTCCTGAAGGAGAGGAGAGAGAGAAAGTGGTGGAAAGGGTAATTGAAGAAATAATGGCTGAAAACTTTCCAAATTTTGTAAGACATAAATCTACACATTCAAGAATCTAAACAAGCAGGGCGTAGTGGCTCACGCCTGTAATCCCAGCATTTTGGGAGGCCAAGGGGGGCGGATCACGAGGTCAGGAGATCGAGACCATGCTGGCTAACACGGTGAAACCCCGTTTCTACTAAAAATACAAAAAGATTAGCCGGGCGTGGTGGCGGGCGCCTGTAGGCCTGTAGTCCCGGCTACTAGGGAGGCCGAGGCAGGAGAATGGTGTGAACCTGGGAGGTGGAGCTTGCAGTGAGCCCAGATCGCGCCACTGCGCTCCAGCCTGGGTGACAGAGCGAGAGTCTCAAAAAAAAAAAAAAAAAGAAGAAGAAGAAGAACCTAAACAAATTACAAATAGAATAAACTTAAAGATTTCCACAGCTCAACACTATATGATCAAATTGTTGAAAGTCAAAGCAAAGGTAACCTCGAAAGCACAAGAGAAAAATGACTCATTCCATTAAGGAAACTTCAATAAAATTAACAGTCCATGGTATATTTGTTATGAAAATCCAAAGAAAGTACAATTGTATACTTACAATTTTAGAAGGGATTAAATGTTATTGGAAAGGGGATGGTGTATGGTGAGGGTGTGCAGTATTCAGTAAAATGATCAATAAAATGTATAATTTACGTATCAGAATACACTCTGGAGCAAGGAGCAAGGAGAAGAAATAGAGAGCAAGTTGATATCTGTGTTGTAATCTGTTTTGTTTCCTCCGTTTTGGTTTCTGTTCATGATGGTATATCACAATCTCTTATACATGTGTTTACTTACATGCATATATTACATATTCATAAAACATTTATTTGTAAAGTGACTTTAATAGTTTCATGTTTAGTAATGGCAATGCTA
This sequence comes from Pan troglodytes, assembly GCF_028858775.2. Taxonomy (NCBI): domain Eukaryota; kingdom Metazoa; phylum Chordata; class Mammalia; order Primates; family Hominidae; genus Pan; species Pan troglodytes. The sequence continues at coordinate 19,202,304 of NC_072420.2, forward strand.
TAGAATTTATTGTAGACGTTTGAAACTGTATACAGTTCTTTTATCTCTCTAAAATCAAAGTGAAACCTTTTCTTTATCTAAATAATTATACCCCACTTTGTAGTTTTATGCCGTTTACTTTTTCTATGTGGAGCCAAATATAGCCATATAAAATGTATGTACTAAGATTTTTGAAATATATTTAATTTTTTAAAAACCTATTTTATATTTTATTGGATTTTTTGTCACTTGCTGTATATTCTGTAGCAATAATTTCCATTAAAAAAGAGTTTAATGATAAAAATGATGGGGTTATTTTAATAAAGTTCTACCATATAAAACATACTCAGAATAATTTTTATTTTAATAAGACTAGATCTGTTACTGAAATTCACCAGAAACTTGACAAAGAGGAGTTTTTTTTTTTTTAACCATTTACCATTACTTTGTGGGATTGCTTTTGGTTTATTGTCCTGTTATTCTAATACTGAATTGATATTTTGCATGACAAGCCTTATTAATTTGCCAGAATTATTCCTCCTGGCAGCATCTATTCAGAATGCATTGTAGAAGCAGGTAGAGGGTTAGTGGGGCAGGGTGGAAGTAAATAATTTAATGTATTAAAGAGGAAAATGTGATGCAAGAGCAGCAGAAGAAATTCTATCAATTTGAATAATAGACAGTGAAAGTTCTTGAGTTCTTCAAAACATTAGTATCTTTGTAGTAGGGCTTTGAGAATTAGGGTTGAGTGATCCTAACATCATCTGGCATTGGTTTACCTTCAACAGATCCTCAACTAAAGCGGTTTAGACAGAAGTAGAAATCCATTAAAAATTATTTGCAGGAGGATATTTATCAAATTCTCCCTGTGGACCACTTATCCGGGGAAAATCATATTTGGACAAGTTCTGATAATACAAAAATGGTGTGATGTTCCTGGAATGTGGCCGATAAATTGCCTGGCAGTTGCAGTGCAAAAAATATATGCGTGGTGTTGGGTAATAAATGCATCTTTAGTATTCTCTCTCTCTGTCTTTCTCTGTGTGTGTCTGTGTGTGTGTGTATGAGCAATTCTAAAAGAGACTATATCTGTATGACAGATAATTTTTTAAGCCAAACATATTTTGGAAGGCCAAGAAGCTTGTTTCTTTCCAGATTTTCACCGGAGCAAGGAGAAGGAATAGGGGGCAAGTTGATATCTATGTCTTAATCTGTTTTTTCCCCCCCAGTTTTGGTTTCTGGTTCATGTGGTCATGGCTATGATGATTAGTCAATAATGCAGATATTTACTTAATCTCTGTATATTACAATTTCCTTACTCGTAAAGTGGTAATAATCGTATCTTTGTTATAGGGTTATTTTGAAGACAAAATTAGATAATTATTACAAAATGCTTAATGCCAGCCTGGCAAATAAGAAGTGCTCAGTGAATGTTAGGTATTATTATTATTCCTAGTGCTCATTGTCATCCACATAGGTGGCTGGTAGAACTGACTCTATCTTCTCTCAGCCTTTGTGCATAGTTAAAACAATTCTTGACCAGTGAAATGGATATTAAAATAGCTTGAGGTGTTTTAATACTTTAAATAGAGTATAGAGTGGGTCTGTGTCAATACAAATAGTTTTAGAAAGTCAGAGGGATAACAGGGCTGATTCCTGGGAACGAACAGTGCACCCTTAAATGACAACAAAGTCAAACATTCAGCACTCAGTGGAAATAGCATGAGTAGTCATAATAAATTGGCCATAGTAATAGGCATTAACCAATCTGCTTGAAAAAAATCTGTTCTTTTAATCAGCTGAAGGAAGTGCAAAGTCAATGGGTAAAAAGATGTATGATATTATCCCCAAATTTTAGTTTGGCAAATGCTTTTTTCCATTATTCGAAATCGATAGATATGTCATGGTTTCCACTAAAGAATGTTATTTATTCAATTACTTAAATTCATATTGGATCCTTTCAAATACTGAAATATGTTGAAGTGGTCTTTTTGATATGCTACATCTGTACCCTTATTTATTTTGTTAAAGAATCTGAGTCAGCTTGGGCAACCATAAATATACTATAGACTGGGTGGCTTAAACGACAGAAATTTATTTATTGTCTTACAATTCTGGAGGCTGGAAGTCTGAGATCAAGGTGCCAGAATGGTCAGTTTCTGGTGAGGTCCCTTTTCT